>NW_018108386.1:31003-46059 GCF_000183805.2 Loa loa | reverse complement strand
TATATATATATATATATATATATATATATATATATATATATATATATATATATATATATATATATATATATATATATATATATATATATATATATATATATATATATATATATATACCATTATTGTCACTGCAATAAATTATAATTCTTGTACGCCAATTCTTTTATTATCTTCGAGAATAGTCATTTGTATAAGGGTTATGCATAGTTTTAACGGCATCATTTATTCGGCATTCTGCATTATGATATCTTCTTAATTACTGTTGCAGATTATTTCTGTGGGGAGTTATACAGAATGAAGTTTTACTGGCACAAAAACAATGGTAAAATTATGATTACTGGGGACTTCATGTTGGACGAAATTTTCTTGCCGCTTTTGCAATTGCCAGCTTTTTCTTGTCTTCGGCAAATTTCCGTCTCAATTCTTCAAGATCTAAAAAAAAAGTGCGGAGGAATTAAGTGCCTTATTTTCCAAAATGACAATGCTATTTCCTATACCAGCCTCTTTAATTCTTAAGAATTTCGTTTAAAAATTGGTATCCTAATTTTCAAAGTTCCCTTTTTTTCCCCTTGCAACTTCTGTGGAACAACAGAAGCAATGCTTCATCTTTCGTTTAGAAATGCACGGTTTATGGAAAAAAAAGAAAAGAAACTTACGTTTCAATTTTGACTGTTTCAATTGGAATGAATAGAAAGCAATGCTTTCTTCCTGAAATTCAAATTTATTCATCTTCGACAACATGGGATTATTGTTTAGTTTAATTGGAATTAAGTGCGAAAAATTTTCCCTCTTCATCAATTTACAGCGACAAATAGGACGATCAATAAACTGTTAGCTTTATCAGAAATTGGCAATTTTTTCCAACAAAACATTAAACGAACCACGCGCTTTTTCTTCTTTGACAATTTCAGCAAATCCTCCTTGTTCTTCACAACAATAGCGCGCGGTACAGGCTTATAATCTGAAAGTCATTTTAATAAACTTAATAAGCTATTTAAACTGAATTTCAACCACTGAATTTTGACCAAATAAAAAATCTGGGAATTCTTTCCGCAAAAAGTGACAAGTAATATACGCGATTTTGTAACAGTTATCCATCCATCCTTGTCCGGTACATTAGCCATCCTTTTCGCCTTTCGTTTTTCCTAAAACATCATAAATGAAACGGATATTCTTAAACATATTTCCTAAATTAATAACAAATAAAAAACTGTTTACATCAGAAAACAACTCTACGTGAATGTTCAATTTCGTGCAAAGACAGAAGATGTCATACTTCCAGGATCTCAGTATCATGCTTTTCGATGTACGAATCTACGCTTTCCTGTAATTGTGCTACCGTCTTGAAGGATTTGCGATATTCATCACACGACTCTACAAACAAACAATTATTCAATTAATCCATAATTCTATATCCCATTTAATCTCGCAACTATCGTTTTAGTTTTCACAGTTTTACACGTTAATGTTTTGGTTGTTTCTGTGAACATAAAGAAGCTCGTATAATATCATCTGTGAATTATAAGATAACATATGAAATATAAAGTAAAGGCTGGTGTTAAACAGTAACTCAAAAACCTCAAAATTGTATGAAACTAAAATAATGCAAAGTTTGGCAAGTAAAAGGAATATAAAGTTTCACAAGTAGAAGGTTGAAATTACTTGCTGCTCCATTATGTGTCAGTTCAACATCGATTTTGCTCAAACAGAGAAATGGAATCTTTTCACAATTCTGTAATGCTTGCTCAATAGCATCTTCCGTTTTAAAGTGTGCAGATGCTGTGTAAAAACCCTGAAAAAAAAAAACGTAAGAAATATCAAAAAGAGAGAAATTTATGCTAAAAAAAAGCATGAAATTCATACACACATACTTCCGTAATTTTATCACCGGTTGCTGTTCCACGTTGTGCGATTATTTCATCCGGTCTACCAGAACCAAGTTCAGCCAAAATCCGTCCCAATGTAACCTATAATTTTATCTTTTTCAAAAGACTTTTTCCTTACCCTTAATTCTTCCAGTATTATTGTAGTACCAAAAAAATTTCAGTTTCAAGTTAAGGAAAATCTTTACACTTACTGGAGTGATATATGGAGGTATATTGGCAACAATTAACGAACACTGATTTGTTGGATCTTTCTTTAAAAATAGATGCCTTTCCGAATTGAATTTTTCACTGATTCCATATCGCAATGCTACAAAAAGTACAGTAAACTTTTGCAACAAGCATCAACGAATGCTTAATTTCAATGAAATTGATAGAGTATAAATCCATTCATCTTCAAAACAAAATATATTCAGGTATTTTTTTTTAAAGATATTTTATTGAACTCACTTTAAATGGCATGGAAAAAGAACAAAAAAAAGAAAAAAAAATTCTGAAAAAGTTTCAGAAACATCAAATGTACTTTAGTATAATGAGAAATAAAGTTAAATTGCTTTAATGTAATGAGAAAATTTATGGTAATTTTATTCATATTTACAATTACGAAGGATAAACAGAAGAATGTCAAATGTCAGAAATTATCAAATAATAATCTAATAGTTAATGTTAATTTTAATCTGATGATAAAAAAGGCTTATCGTAACATCTACTATGAAACTTAAAACAATTAGATACGACCAGTGATATTTTGAGACGTCTAAAATTTACAGTGATTATTTGCATATTTCATTATTTGCAATTTCATTTGATAGATGATGATGATCACACTTCTTCCCTTACATATTTCAGTTTATTTTACTTTTATTAAACTTTTATTTTTTTTCATTTAAGAATGAATAAATGCCGAGTCATACTTAATTTTGCTGTAAAGTTTTGTCCGATGATCAGATAGTATCTTTACTTAACTTACTTTTCACTACGAAATTTTGAATATTACGAGTCCATATTACTTTGATTTATTCAGCACTATGAGAGATTGCTCAGATATCATATCTTTAACCCTAACTTTTCACTTCAAAAATATATTTATTCATGCAAAAGTAAACCATAACAATAAAAATAAACCAACTAACTTCGCAGAGAGTTATTATAATCGATGCTGAGCAAAATTTGCATGTTGTCATTGGCATTGGAACTTGTTGATGGAACTACATTCTTCTCCTTTGTTGATACTTTTCCGGGAATTTCCACTTTTCGGATTTTCTTCTCCTTACTTTTCTTTCCTTTCTTCCGCAGTGTTCCCGTTTTTTCTTGCTTTTTACTTATCGCAACCATAACTGCTTGAAAAAAATGACTGAAATTTTTGAAACTATTTGAAAAGAGAAATTTGACAATGGGAACTACTGACATGTCACATTACAAATCACAGCTAACAATGATATTCAGTAAAGAATACTAACATTCACACCATCAGTAATCACAACATTAGCTGATAATGATGATAATGACGATTGACAATAGCTGATGGAAGGTTACGTGGAAGTCAATTAGATGAGTGTTACGTAAATGTCATTACAGTCATTACATATATGCTACATTACATACGTGAAAGTCATTAAATACGCGTTATGTGGACTTCATTAGATGCGTGTTACGTGAGAATTATTAAATACGCGTTATGTAGACATCATTAGATGCATGTTATGTGAGAGTTATCATATACGCGTTATGTGGACATCATTAGATGCGTGTTACGTGAGAGTTACTAAATACGCGTTATGTAGACTTCATTAGATGCGTGTTACGTGAGAGTTATCACACGTGTATTACATAGAACAGTCGTTGTGAAATGGAGAAAGGCATTACGGCCGTACAATGCGAAGGAAAAAGATGAAATGATTTTTGAGGTCCAAATTAGACGGTGTTTGCAATTCGCCACCATGCCTAATGGAAATTTGGTTAGGCCAGGCCAGGATACTGCTGAGATGTGACACATTTGACGCATTTTTATTGATTATTTTGGGATGGCTTTTCCGAATTTAATCTTATTGAATGTTTAATATGGATATCGTAATCTCTTAAATTTATTAGCACATTGTCATTATTCATATATTTTCGAAGTTTTTTCCTCAGTTGAATGATCTTATACGAATTTCGTTAGTTTATTTCACAGTTAAATTTCTTTTTTTAAAAAAAAGAAAATGAAATTTAGGATTCGATAATTTCTCAGGAATTAAGCAACAATGATCTCTCATATCAACAGTGAAGATAAATTTGAAACGGTGCTTAAATCACGATACTGTAGCAAGAGTCCGTTAATGAATATATTGAGCGAGCGAAATAAGGTAAATTTGTAATTTTTAAATTATCTGCTTTTTTAATGCTTGATAATTACAAGCGTCATGTAGTTAAATTTAATCTGACGAATTCGAAGTTGATTAAATTAATGAGTTTGAAATTTATTTTCTTTAAGTGGTTAACTTGAAGAAAGCTTTCACTTGTTCGTAACGCCTTTTCTATTTCCAACATTCTTACATAAAATATGATTTTCAGTAAAAAAAATTCTTCAATTTATCTTAAGGTACTGATATGGCGACAAATGTGGATTTGGCTTGCGGAAGCGGAAATGCAACTCGGTCTAAAACAGGTATGTTTTTTTTTCGCATGGGATTGATTATTTGCGAAATAAATAAATATAATTACTTTCCAAACATGATATGGATATCAACTGCTTAAATTTTCTCTTAAGAAACCGTTTTTATCATTTGAATTTTTGGTTTGATACTGGTTATTGATTGCTAAATAAATATGATACAATTAATATTTGCAGAAATAACTGTATCATTATATAAGGTTTCCAGGTTATATATGTGGTGTTAAGTGAAAAAGGATGGTTCCTGATATAATCAACTCGAATGTCGTGATATATTCTTAGTATAACGGAGAACTTGAATCAATATTTCCCTTAATTACATTCATCTCTTAGTTATAGGTTACTGAAGAGGCAATTGAAGAAATGAAGAAATCGAAGGAAGTGATTGATTGGGGAACAATACGACGAGAGGAGAAACGTGTCAAGCATGATGTCATGGCCCATAATTATGCATTTGGGAAAGTAAAAATTTTTATGTAGAAAATTCAACAAGAATTATGTAAAAATGTAGCATAATATTAATGCTATCTATAACCGCTAAATTTTTTTTTTTTCAGATGTGTCCCAAGGCAAAAGGGATAATACATTTGGGGGCAACATCATGCTTCGTCCAAGATAACGCCGATTTAATTGTTCAGCGGCAAGCTACTGATTATATACTGAAGAAGTATGTTTTCTTCAGAATTTCGATTTAGCCTTAATCAAAATATTTTGTTATATTAAGCTTCATTTTAGCTTAAATTTAAAAATATCTCGAATATGTCTTATCTTTTTTAATCACACGTTGGAATTGGTGTCCTCTTTGTTTTGCGTATATTTTTCTAATTTTGACCAACATGTCAGACTATGCTGTGCGGATGCATTAAACAATTTCAAGTTCACAGTGTAAATTGGTTAGGAAAATAATGAGATTTGTAGGCTTGCAGTGTGTCTCAGCCGTCTAGATGATTTCGCCGATAAAACGAAAGATATTGTTACCGTTGGACGGACGCATTACCAAACAGCATCACTAGTAACTGTTGGTAAACGTGCTGCGATGTGGGCTCAGGAATTGTTGATGGTTTTCAAAAAGGTAGATTAAATATATCGTTTCACTATTATCGTTTATGTATCCTGAAACAGCAGTTTTCCCTTGTTTATTATAAACCTACATTTCGATTGGAAAAGGTTTCAATTCTTCAATATTCTTAATATATCATATTTTATTGTATTTTGAATTTATATCCTTCGGAATTGATTTTCATGGTTTATAGCATTTCTATTTATATCTTTATGAACTAATCAAAAATACGTTTCATTCAGATACATGCATTCCCTATGCGTATTTCACACATAATAATGACAGGAACATTGCTACGTTTACACCCGATTTTTACAAATATATTGCGAATAAGAAGTGCTATTATATTGTGCTTTTTCTTATCCCTTTTCCTACTTTTCTGTAGTATTATTAGTGGTAAACTTTAATTTATTTATGATTAATTACAGTTGGAATATTTCCGGGAAAATATGCGTTTTCGTGGAGTAAAAGGTGCAACAGGAACACAAGATTCATTTATGGCATTGTTTCATAACGATGAAGCGAAGGTAATTTTATTTTTATTGTTGGTTTTCGATGCTTACCAAGTGAACGGTTGTCAGTTGCCATACGTGATAACAATTGTTGTTCATTCACTAGCTAAATCCAGTGCTTTTATACATTCCAAAAAAGTGAAGAATGGTTTGTTATAAAATAAAAAAATGGTTTGTTTTTAAATAATTTTTGTTTCCCTCGCCATTCTATGCTATTTCCTCCTTTTCTGTTGATCTATAAAAAGCAATTTTGAGGTAGATAAATTGGATGAATTAATAATGAGAAGTGCTGGTTTTGCGTATCGTTTCTATATCAGTGGCCAGACATATTCTCGACAGCAGGTATTTTTATCGGAATAACTGAAGTAACGCTTCTATTTAATTAAAGAATGAATAAACAGTTGGTGTAACACTACAACGCTAGAATAAGTGATTGTAATCTTTAAAGAGATTGAGATGTTTTATATAAATTTTGTCCTTTTTAATGGTTAACTTAGCAATTTCCCTTTTACTTAGCAAGTTTGCTTAGCAATTTCTCTTTTACTATGGGTAAGGAAAGTATGTGAAATGGTCTCTTAGGGCATATAAAAAGCGGAATATGAAGTCTCAGCCATAGTTTCCATCAATATCGTCAACAGATCAATATCGTCAACAATTACAAAAAAAAATTTCCATTCTAGGATTGTGATCTTGTCAATATTTTTGCAGTACTGGGAGCTGCAACGAAAAAAATTTGCACAGATATACGAATATTACAGGTCTACTTTTGTTATTAATAGATTTTAATCTGTCGACTTATTTTAAATTTAATCTTTTTTATGGTTTCAAATAAGTCTACGTTAAATTTAATGGTTTAGCTGTAGAAATGATATGCTTTTTATTGCCTAATTATTAAATTCGAATTGATTTTAGGCTTTTGGTGAAGTATTTGAGCCATTTGAAAGTGAACAGATTGGCAGTTCTGCAATGCCTTACAAACGTAATCCAATCAAAAGTGAGCGTGTCAGTAGCTTGGCTCGAAAGCTGATGAGTGCACCTCAGGTATGTAAATTTTAATCTTCCATTTATCGGGATCAGGATAAACCAGCACCAGCGTAATGTGAATTCCCAAAAGATGAATTACCACATGCTTGGCAGAGGCTTTGAAATCTTTTTTGAAGTCCAAATGCGCTTAACATCTATTACCTTCTATGATTGATGGTCAGAAATCTGATCTTGCAATGAACGGGTTTTCAGTGCAGATTCTATAATATATTAGGTTTGCTCTTCGGTTACACAGTTCCAAGTCCAGAAATTCATGGCCAGTTTTGTTTAAGACTGTTTGATTTAATTTCTTTGTGATTTAATTTCTTCTTCTGCAGGATGCGTTGCACACACTTGGTGATCAATGTCTTGAGAGAACCCTCGATGATTCCGCCATTAGACGTATATTGATCCCAGATATGTTTCTTCTTGCTGATGCGATTCTCACCATATTTCAAGTAAATAAACATAATTTCTTATTTTATCCTTAACTTTATTGATGTTAAGTTTCTCTGCAACTATGTTCCCATTATTTGAAATCTGAATGATTTTTTCTTTTCGAAATAACCATCAATATGATGTTGGATTGATTGACAAAGGATATGACACTGGACTAAAAAGCAAATGGCAATAAATTACACATAAGTTGAAGTTTACTATTTATTTGAAACTAATCAGATTAATTCTCGCATCTTTGCAGCACATTGTGGAGGGATTGACCGTGGATAAAGAAAGAATTGAATATAATGTCCATGCGAATTTGCCATTTTTGGCACTGGAAAAGGCAATGATGTTACTAACAGAGGAAGGCGCTGATCGACAGGAAGCATATGAGAAAATTCGGGAAGTAACACTGGCTGCGAAAGAGGCACAGAAGCGGGAACGGGTTGATTTGGAAAGCGTTCTGGCTAATGTCTTTTTTGACAAGGTATCAGAAATATTTTGACCTTTATGGTATTCAACAATTGTCACAAATTCATTATCCTAATAGTTGGTGAGAAGCAGGAGTCCGAGATTGTTAAACAATGCTTCTTTCTATGTTTAATCTGTAATGTATCTGAAAATCTGGCTTTGGATCTTTAACAATACGTAAAGCAGAAATCAGATGCCAGTACACTTTTTAACGCTTCAAGTCTGTAAGTCTTATGTCGTATCAACGCTAATCGCTTTTTTTAATTTTTTGTTGGCGTAGAAATTAATGTAACAGTCGAAGATAATGGAAGAAAATAGGATTTATGACAGTCACCGTAAAGTTTCCTTTTAGCACCATTAAAAGGCGGGAAATTGGAATCTGATATGGATAGAAACTTCTAATTTTAGATTCGTAACCGAATACTCGAACTGGCAAAATCACCGCTATGCTTCACAGGACGTTCATCTTCGCAAACTATACATTTTTTGAATGAGGAATTACGTCCAACTATAACGAAGTATTTGGACGATGACATGAAAGCGAAAGTACAGCTGGACGTCTGAAGATGTGGTAAAGATTTTTCAACACAGTAAGGCTCAGTACTGTGCTTAATTGTCATACGATTTTTTTCCAGTGAAACTTTCTCTTTTACTATCCAGAATCAAATAGCACTTTAGTCACCTAATTGATAGATGAATTGTAACCACAATGATAATATTATTAGTGTGGTACTTTTCGTTTGGTGGAAGTCTTTTGCATCTTGGTTCTAACCACTTTTTAGCCATACTGGTTATTTTCAGTGCACTTTTGATTTTTGTATTGGTTTTTAATCTGTCAATATTGATCAAAATTTGAAAATGGTATCATTGAACAAAGTCTTCTGCTATGTGGTGTGTGCTTTCCGATTATTATAAGTATGGAATTTTAAAATTATCATAAAACGAGCATAATGAACTGTTGAAACGAACAGTTCCAGAATCCTGTTCAGTTGCAATCCTGCATATAGAGGGCAATAATTCCATCTAACTAAAGATTTATAAATTGATGCGGAAGGTCTTTGGTCGTGCTGATTTTGAAGAATTCTAGAATCACTATGAATTTCTCATAAAAATTTCTATGTTTTTTTTTCAATGAAACACAGACTCTCAATGAAAAGTTATCTTAGATATTTTCTGATGCTGCTGATTTACCATTATTCGGGAAGCACTGAAACTCCTACAAGTAATTCCAGAATTTTTCAAAAACGAAAAAAAAACCTCTTAAATCATTCTGTTTTTGAAGTTAATTTTCTCAATAGAAAATTATCTTAGACATTTATGAATTTCTGTCATTCGATTAAATTCTCTCATCTATTGTATTCCCGATATAAGAATACTTTGCAATATCCTTTTTATTCTTTTATTTATTCGTATTTTTTAGCAGTGGTAGATTTACTGTGATTGTTCGTTCCCGAGGAAAATAGAGTTTTCTCATGCTACTAAACTGTCTTTGAAATTTGTAGTAATTTTAGAATTTATAGCTTTTAGTGAATTGAAATAAATACGTTTGAAAGCGATTGTATTTTCACCGGCACTGGTTATTCAGCAATCAAGCTTCTTTTGATTTTGCTACACAAATATACCTGCATTTGTCCAACAAAACTTGATGTAGATCGGAGATGATTTCACGCAATCTCTGTTCGATTCCGAAACCATAAAACCATATCTCGCTGTAAAATATTCTAATTAATGAAAAGCAGGCTAATTTCATTGCTAATCACTTTCAATTTGGAAAACAGATGATTGTGGTTTTTTCAAAGAATAAAAGATAATACAATTTTATTTCTTTTTTTTTTTTTTTGCTTAGCGTTAGCTGTGATATACTTGTACTCATAAAACAAGGAACTAACAATTTTTTCTCTTCTCTTTGTCATCGGTAGGTGACGACACATTGAAAAATAATTTCTAACTCTTTCTTTCATAGCGACAGGTTCCTGTGCGAAAAGTTCCATTGATCGTTTTACTTTTGCACGCTAGAAAGGTATCACATTAACTAGTTTAGCGAGTATAATTGGAATAATTTTGTCGGATGAAATCTTAACAATGTTATGATACTCATAACAAGTTGTCTATCAATCTCTTTGATCTGAAATTCAACAGCATCTTTGTTAGTTTCATTAACATCTTAGTGATCACTTTTAGAATTAAGCATTAGTTATAAGCTAGCTAACCTGGATGTTATGTAAAAATGCTGGATAATCCTCATAAATTAGCATATATCGAGATTTTTATCTTTTCTGAATTCCATCCTTGTTCATAAGATTGTTTCGTATTGTCTGAGAAAATGATTTAAAAATTTTCAAGAAGATGTTTCAGAAATGTTATGCAAGAAAGAAGAGAAGGTTATGCATGCTATAGAGTTACATAAAAAGTAATCAACTTTGTTAATTATGAAAGAATTGACATTTTAATTAACATTTTCTTTTTAATTAACATTTTTTTTAATTAACATTTTTTTTTTTTAGATTACAGATAGCGACCATATATGATGCAATTACTTACGATGTTTATTCATTCCTAACTTTCAAAGAAACGATTTGTTCAAAAATATTTTTTCTTTAATAAACAAAAATGAGTTTACAATAGAGCTTTATTTACACAGGAAAAGAAAAAAAAGATCGAAAGTATTGACTGACTATGAGTTAAATCTTCGAAGTTAAAACAAAAATATGCTCGAAGTCTTTTATTTAATGAATATTTTGATATTTGTCGTATGATAGCCGTATTATTTAATTCAAAATTTATCCATTACAATAAAATATGTTTAAAATGCTATGAGTAGTTTCATATTTCAAATCGATATTTTGGACACAAAAATGTATTAATCTCTCAGAAAAAAAAAAAATACATAAACATTTTTCAGATGTTGAAACACGTCTTACAGTAATACTAAGGTTTTTGTTAAATACACGAATATGAAACAATTAAATTCGACTGTTTTATTACTCAGTTTTGAAATAATTGAATATTCCAGCAAAAGCTTAAGATTAATTTGACTAAAAGTAAAATTTTCGAATGCCTTATATTTCCAGAATAATAAGAGAAAAAAATAACAGTAAAGGATGAAGCTCAGTGCTGTATCGGAAAGACTGTGAAATTATTGGGATAGATGAATGTACGTATTTGTGCGTAGAGATTAAGAGATGTAATTGTCATCGATGAGAAATGTCATGACGAATTGTAGAGTATTTGATGACACAATATTAAGTATAGTGGGAGTAGAAGATATGAAATTGCAATTAAAAAAGGGATGCTAATTGAAGAAATGATCATTTTCATTTCAGATCCGTGTTATTTCTTGGATAATGTTTGCCTTCAAATTCAATGGAATCGGATGGTTTAAGGGGAACCCTGAATGAGGGAAGTACGGTCGAGGGTTATACGGGGTTTATTTTTTGTTACCTTTTGCCCATGGCATCGTAGTTAGAAGAGTTCGGGAAATAGAAGAACGGTACGGGAAAATATGTTATATATGATAGATTTAGTCTTATGCTTAACAACGGTTGCTAAACATATATTATTCGTATTATTTCGAGATTTTCAGATGCTTGGAAGTTTATTTGATGCATTGGTAACCGTACAAAATGAGCTCGCAAACAGGTTCGCATTTATGTGCCGATTTTTTATCTTATTAAAAATTGGATCGTCATATGTCGTAAATAAAAAAAAAAAACGAATTGAATCAATTCTGAGTGGGATAGATTGGTTTGGATGGGATAACAAAACTGACTTCTTTTAATTTCTTCTCGATATTCCTTATTTGCACGAAAGAAGGCAAAGGTTTATATATTTCTGCAGTTGGTTTTTGTTGACGAAAATTCTTTTTCGTATTCTTTATTTCATCTATTTTTGCAGTGTGCAAAAACTACGAAGCACCACACCATCTGCTGTACAAAGGTTATTGCTGTTGATTAATTCAAGTTTTTAAATAACATGATTTAATATAAATTATTTGACGCTTACAATAAGTGTATTCATTATATAGCGCCTTCATTAGTTGCTGGTATTTTTCAGGAGCTCATCTGAAGCAATTGCATCTCTTTTGAAAACACAGGCTGGAAGCAACTTACTTTTGAAGTATGCCTTTTTTCTTGGAAATGATTTTGAGTTCAATAATTTCAAATGGATAGGTTTGGGAGACTTGATCGATGTATGATGAAGTCTTTAAGGCATACCCAAATACGTGCTAATTTAGGAATCACTGTTGTCAAGAATGGGAATTTTAAATAGAAAGCCAACAGTGTCATTTTTATATGTGCATATTTTACAAAATGTGTTTATTGATTAATATTTTCGCGGTTAATAAAAAGTTTCATTCATTTTCTTTTTATATTGGCCGATGTGACAGAACTATTCAGAAGTTATTGCAGATGAGAATGATTTGTGATGATTTCATAGTTTTTTTCTTTTTGTTTTTAGATATCAACTAAATATCGAAATGATAGAGCAAATGAATGATGAAAATATACGTTTGGCAAATTTGTGCAGTACTCGTATGGGACGAGCGCAACAGATGTGTAACGAACGTGCTGAAGTTATTTTAGCATGCTACAATCATTTACGTACGTTAAATCAGACAACAAAGGTTTGTTTAATAAACCAGCCTCAATAAATGATGCGCAGAATTCTCAAACAATGTTGTTCCTTAAATTCTAATGTGGACAAATGCGGGACATGATGATTGGGATGCTAATGACTGATGACAAATGACAAGTTGAAATGATAAATATGGGCATTGAATTCGAAGTGTTTCTTTCTTTTATCTTTTCCGTTGACCTCCTGTTTTTCGAACTCTCGAGAATGTAGTCTGTTGTTAGTTTTGTATTATGTGTTTGTAATTTTTATCAGATTTCTTTGCTTCATCTATTTGCTGCAGAATGTATACGACGAAACATTTTCTTTCTTTTTAAGGAGCTAATTGATTTGAATAACAAAATTAACAAATTGAATCGATTCTGTTTACAAACGGAACAAGCGATGACACATTTGGAGGGATTACTAATCATTGCTGATACTGAAGCAGATATCGCTTTCATGAAAAGTGATTTAAAAAAGGAGAAAGCAAAAATCAGTAGTTTTTTGAAGTCTTGCAATAACATTATGGATGTTGGTCATTCACCGTTGGCATTGAATCAGGGTTTGTTCATTTGTTTTCATTTGGTACTGTCGATTTTCCCAAACCTTCTAAAATATATTTTCAACCACTATTGCAATTACTTCGGCATCAACCTTTTTGCTAATGATATAATTATCGACCATATATATACAGACTAATAATGAATGCGAAATAAATTTTGCAAGGGAATTTGTTTGTATGTAGGAAAATGAATCTTTTGAATAAGTTTTGATTTCTTGAAGGACTACCCGATTGTTCGTCATAGAATTGAAACTTTTTCATTTGAACTGAATTGAATCGAGTTTATCCATTACTTCCAAGCATTAAAACTAAATTCAATTGATACGCAGGAAAAGTATTCTGTTTTGTCCATACATATGGCTTACCATCTTCTAGTTCGTTATTTATCGAATAATATTCAAAATATACTGATAATATTGGATCTGTGATTTATCGTTTTCATAATTTTTAATCATATTTCAGATGAATTGCGGTTACAGAGTCAATTTAATTTGGAAAAAGAACATTTGGAGGAAGTTGCATTAGAAGAATTTTTGAGTTATCATGAAAATGAAGATTAACTTTATCACTTCTTTCTTCAGGTACTCCATCGCTTACTGCGATTTTCCAATAGTAGTACTTGGTCAGTAAGCTTTTTCGACATGACACTTGGTGATAAAGGAAATATGTGTGTGTGTGTTTTTTTTCTTTTGTTGTGCTCTTTTTACTTGTGTGATAGCATTGTTATTCTTGTTGTTCAATGTAATTTCCAGCCAGTTCCATTTGTCTAGAAATCTTCGTTTATGCAATATTGGTATGCGGATTTGCAGATGTAGATTTGTTTGTGTTTAATGTATCACAGATACGAAATTCTTGGTAATTCTTATTCAGGTGTATAAGCCGAACAACGAAATTTAAAAATACCGACTCAAAACATTCGGTGAGCCCATATAGAAAGGCACAATAATGTGTTTCCACATTTTAGTCTTTCTTTTTTTGTTCAATTAGAAATGATTTCATTACTTCTTTTTCCCTGGAAAGTAATTCAGTCTGTCTGGTGTGCCATGCGAACAGTGTCATATAGTAACGATCTCTCAGTTTTAATTCTAATCTGACATTTACTTTGATTGTTTGAAAAAACTTGGCATTTTTTAGTTTTATAAATTTTGCTCATTCTTCCCAGAGTAATGTGACAATGTATTTGATCCACATCTAATAGTTTGTCTTTTAATCATTATTTAGAAAAGATTCCATCTTATGTTATCATTATTATTTGTCAATGTATGGTCCGGTTTTTTTTCAAGCCTGATGACTAGAAGATGTTTATCGGTATTCCATCTTGAGGTTTTTTATTGTTCATACGGAGATTTGACTTTGTTGTAGAAAATTCTACTAGATGATTTTAGGTTTGGTAGCTTGCTTATAAACTGCTTAAATATCAGTGCATATGCGTTGAAAGTATAAGATGTTCTTTGATATCTAGCCTAAGTTACTTGCGATTTAATTGCTGAAATTGTCACTCATTTACAGTTGCTTCTTTGGCCATTTGTACCTTCACCAAATCTCACTCTTCTCTTGTTAACTATGGAAGGTTTACATTAACTTGGGAACTTGTAATTCCTTTCATATAATGACTTTATGAATAATTTTAATTTTACTGTATATTTTATTTGCTTATAAATTACATTTATGGTAATTTTCGAAACAACAAAGAGTGCGAGTTTCAAGTTTTCGAGTTTCAAGGAGATAATAAATGGTTGTTAGAAATCACAATTTTGTGAGCAACTTTTCTAGCAAACATAGGAATGTATAATCATAAACCGTAAAACTGACAGACACTGTTTGGGAACCTGAATGT
>NW_018108386.1:27288-30811 GCF_000183805.2 Loa loa | reverse complement strand
AAAGATAAGCAGACATAGCCATGTATGTTACTTGGCCTTAATAAGCATTAATTAATTACTTGACCTCAAATAGCATTACGCTGTTACCGTACTTATTCTCGATATTACAACTTCGATATTAACGAAATATTTTGACCTTTTTTTTTAGATCCCTTCATTCATTCAAACATTTTAAAATTTTGATGGGTGAACCACAGTACTGCCTGTATACATGCTCCGCCTTTTTTATTTGCGCTGACAGTTATTGTTAGCATACTTTCGATAAATTATTTGAAGATCATGAATAATTTTAAAACCATTGAAAATTGAAAATGGTATCAATTACTGATATCAACTGATTTCAAAATTCATAATTTTTTAAAATTTGTTTTGAATTCCATTCTTCCATTTTAAAGCAATGTTTGTAATCTTTCGACTGAAAATTTGAAATTTTACAATTCAGATATCACGAGTAAAATTTTTTCTTTGGTACTTATATTGTTCTTATTGCTTTGTCCTTTCATTTTTATTTTGTCTATCTTGATCATTTCCAGATGCTTTCTGAATTTCTTAATATTACACTACCAAGAGCTTTTACTATCATTGAGAAGAGAACTGATAACTGTTTTTCCCCCGCCAACAATTTTTCTCCTACTGGTAATCTTACATACTGACATTTTTGTGAACCTTTAATTTTTCCTTCCGTAATCGATTATTACCTTCTGGTATTATAATGCTAACTAATTAGATAATTTTGCCTTAATCATTTTTGTCTCTGATATTTGGAATGTTATACTCGAAGTTTTAATTTGTTTTCCAAATTCTGAAATATTTTGATTCCGAAAAAACAACACTAATAGATTTGTCATATTAATAACAGAGCTGTGTCATTTACTGATATGAATTTGATAGTAAACATAAACATCTGTAATGCCTAATTTTATCTAACTAATGCTAATTTCTTCCTGGCCTTTTTGTTTAAGTTAGTTTTGATCCCTTAACTACAGTCAACCTTATTCCGTTATCAATAGTTGCATGATAACATTTTCTTCAAATTTCCTTTATGTAGTAATTTGCCATCCAAATTTGTGAACTGATTAATTAACACCTATATTTCATTACCAGTTCCACTGTCATCCCGCATTTGCTTTTTGTTACCATTATTTTGTCTAAAGTTTTCCTTCCTTGCTAACTTTTGCCAGCATTTCCCTTACTTATTCATCTATTTTTTCACTTATTTATTTATTTGTTTATCCACTTATTTATTTATTTGTCATTTATTTGCTTATTTATTCATTTATTATTATTAATATTTTATTTATTTATTTATTTGTTGATACTTCACTTATTTATTTATTTATTTGTTAATGCTTCACTGATTTATTTATTTGTTAATACTTCACTGACTTATTTATTTGTTAATACTTCACTGATTTATTTATTTACTTATTATTTATTTATTTACTTCTTAATATTTCATTTATTTATTTATTCCACTTGCTTATTTATTTATTTATTTCGTTGTTTTTTTTTAATATTTTCTTATTTTTTTTTGTGAACTAAGCTTTAAAATGAATATTTACGGCATTTTTGTTATTAAATACATCTAATACTCACCTTTTTTTTGCAATTTTTCCTTTAAATTTTCCTGAAATATTTGACATTTATTGGTAATCTTTCAAAATCAATACAATTAGCTTTTAAGGTAATATTTTGTGGTCATATTTTGGAAAGAAAAATTAAGATGAATTCTTCTAGTAATTATGTAAATTTTCAATACTTTTTTAATCCATGTATGTGACGATAAATTAATGATAAAAAGTTAAATTTCTTTTTTTTTTCCTTTTTTTTCTTTTTGACGACTTTATCAATGTTGACGTTCAAAATGATTGCTTTTTATAAATTTTTTCCGTCATCAATTAATCGATGCATAAATGACTAATTCTTTCATTAACAACTTTGACATTCTCTTCGTTTTTGCAAACAGTAATAAATCATTTATCTAACATTATGAACAATTTTTGCAGTTGCTCAAACAAAAATTCAATACCTGGGATTGTAATAATAATAATAAACGCAGTTCAATGTGTGATTTAACTTCGCGATCGGTTTGCTTTTTCAAACAACTTGAATAAATGATAGTTTGATAAGTAATCTAACAACTCATTTTAATAGTTTGAGTCTAGGAGAAAATAAAAAAAGTTCTCGTATAATTACCAAATCATCTGTTATCAATTTCAGCTTTCTCAAAAAAAAAGAATTAACAAAAGCATGTTATGATAGTTTGCTTTTTTAGATATCTTCTTCGATAACTCAAAAAATCCTTAAAATAAATGATGATGATAATATCTTTACTTGTGTATAATTCACTGTATCAATAAAGAACTATTAATTAAGTATATGCATGTATAAATGTCTTTGATCAAGTGATAAACTTATTTAGGTTATAAATATAGCAATTGTTGATTTTATATTATTCAATTAATTTCACTTATCCGTTTTAGCTATAAAAATTTGATGGCAAAAAGTCACTTATTATTATCAAGGCAATGGCTTCCTCTGTTTATTTTTAGTAAGGCTTATTCCTATTCTGGGCCTTTATATGAAATCATGCTATAGAAAATAAACATTTAGCAACACTAATGAATGTATTAATTAGATCAATAACAAAATATACAAAGAATAAAATCAGAAAAAAGGTAGTAATAATATACATGAAGATGTTGGAGTAATCAGTTTGCTTATTGAAAAGTAATAATTTATTCTATATTTCGAAATGTAAACAAAAGCTTATCGAATGAAATTAATGAAAGCAATGCATGTCAAATAAAAGGAACTTGATAAATTATTTTCAAAAATCTCTTTCATCTTTACAATGCTTCATGAAATTTGTCGGTCATTCAGCTTTGGGTAATTATCCTTATCATTTTTATCAATGAAAAAAAATCGTGCGGAATTTCTACCGTTTAGTATCGCTATTAATGAAAATTAAGTAAATATTTCCTTCAAATCTTCCTTATTTCAGATTTTGCCTTAATTATAAATGATATGAACAAGGAAGGGAAGTTTTTCAAAATTGAAAGCCGAAAAAAAAACTTATTGCCATTTTAATTAATTTGATAATTAATTTAAGAATATCCATAGTAATTCAAGCGTTCGATCATTACAATTAGATATTATTATCATTGATAAATATTCACAGCAAAATGAATTTTATTCCATTTCAATTCACAAAAAATCATTTCAGTTATACTTCTTACAATAATTTATGCGCTAAATATGGGCATCTTAAGACAAATTCAAGATCGATATACTTACAAAACATTGCCACAAAAATTATCCTTCTCTAATGCAACGAAAGTTAGTCAGCCAAGTTATTCGAATTAAATCCGGCATTATGTAGAGAAATTTGGACAGCAACAGTTATATCCAAGTATCCGCAAAGTGCTAGCCAAGCAAAGAATTCACATTTGGTTATACAACGGTTCATTGCATTAGTGATAATGATGATAGCCGCTGCTTCCGCACTATGTATGCTGTATCC
>NW_018108386.1:23285-26990 GCF_000183805.2 Loa loa | reverse complement strand
TTTGTATTCATCTATAAGATGGCCTGGATTACTTATTTTCCAAGCAGCCTAACTGTATTTTAAATAATTTACCTCACATTATGTGTATCGTTTTTCTCTTTTCAGCTAAATTTATTGATAAATCATAATTTGTCATGGAAAAAACACATTGATCAAAATTTTGAAGTAATATTTCATGGAATTTCCCACCGACTGATATCGTTCAGTTTATCAAAAACCGATGATTACATCGAATTCGTTTTGCGAAAAGTTAGAAGAATTATACCGAAGTAAATCATTCGACCATTCTCAAATAGTTTTTAGCTAGTTCTCCAAGATCAATCTAAATTTACAGTATTCTCTATGCATATAATAACATCTGTATATTAACAGCACGATCACTGGACATCTTAATGCAGGGTTGAATTTCAGGTTTGCTGTAACGAATTATGAGATACAGAATGAGACTCTCGTAGGTCCGGCAAACTGGACCACATTTGCATGGGTTTTACAGCGCAGTAGATTTATCAGTTGTAGGGAAGATTTCGCAATTCCCTATCGTAAAGCCTATCCCCTATACTTCAGAGGAAAACCTCGGATTCGAAATGAAGTCATACTGACACTTCAGAGATTCCGCAATTGGGCTATTGAGCGTGGTATGACACCAATACTCTATGCTGGCACACTGCTTGGTATTACTGTTTCTAGTACAAATTTATATTTTCATAAAGAGCAAAACACAAATGACTGTTTATTCCAACTGACAGATGGGTCATCTCTTACGACAGTTCATTTCCGTCTGCGTACATCTAGAAACTACTGGAGCTATTCACTGGCGCTAAATGTTTCTTGTGTTCATGATCCCTACTATCTATGTGAAAATTGTGTGCAGAGAATTTTTCCTCATGTAATCTTAATATCACCCTTCCTTTCGTCAACCTTTCCGTCCACAAAGCTTTTTAAATGTTGCCTTGGATTTTAGTTTATCCATAGGAGATTCGGCTTTGTAAAGCCTACTGTAGTTGATGGAAACTACTCGCAAGGAAACATTCTCGAAAAATTATATGAACAGTTTCTTTCGTTACATTATTCCGTTAATTTCACAATAAAGTTTTATTCATATAAAAATTTAAATTTAGGTTGGTATCGAGAATGCGGTATTATACCATATACACACGATATCGACTTTATGTTCTTCATCGAGGAATACTATAACAAATTTCCTGAAGATGTTATGAATAGTTCGTTTATCAAACTTAGTCTGCGATTCAACAGAGTGAGTTACAGCGCAGCGTTCGTATCAGTAAGAAAAGGACAAATAAATAATGAATTAGTTGGTTCATAAGAATTTCCATGTAATACATGTATTAAAAAAAGGGGTTTATATTGCGTATTGATCCATTTTACTCCATTCCAGTTTTGGATTTTTTTAGCCGGAGGATCTACTGGAATACAAAGTGTATATAGAGGACAGTATTCCAATGGACATTTTCTTCCTATATCATGATCAAAATAGTTCCTGGACTGGAGGTTTATCTTTTATGACTATGTACAGGCAAGTATTTAATAACTCTTATTTCGACTCTCACCCGGATGGTTCGATAATTTGTCGCAAGAAATATTACGCATATTAAGGTTTGATAAGTTTTGAGGTTTATTTATCCGCTAATAAATCGAATTTGCGCAACTGATCTCCTCGGCTACCTGATGTACGTACCATGCAACGCTCTGGATGTTATTATGGTAAATTTTACAATTTGAGTTTATTAGTAATTTTTCAAAAAACTCATTTCACTATCAGCTACTGGAAAAAAAAATCAAATTTATGGCCATCAAACAAAGCAAGTAAAACAACTGAAATATTGAACGATTCTTTCCCCTTTTCAGAGTGAATATGGGAAAAGATGGTCGGAACCGCTTCATTCCTCCAAATACGTGTGGAATGAAACCCCATTAAACACGATAGAGGTTGGAACTATTTCTCCGGAACAGACAGCGGAATCTTACATACAGTACGACTGACAATCAACTGATTGCATACCTTATAAGGTCCCTAATAAAGCACTTAGTTCTAGGTATTATTAAACAGCCATTAGTTCAACAGAACAAACGATCATTCCTCTCTGAATTACAGTGTTTGCATCACAAAATCACCAGAATTTTCCACTTTTCCCAAATACTTTACAGCGCTTAAAGAGCATTAATCGGTAAAGACAGCTCAAATCCTCAACCGGTAAGAAAGATGAAAGTTGCGCAAAGGTCTCTCTCTCCTCACTTCAGGATATAAATTCAGGATATACTTCAGGATATAAATTCAGGATATATTTCAGGATACAAATGTCCCTTCAGGATATGAATGAATTCTGAGCGAAAATATCGTAGTCTGTTATTGTTCATTCGCCCTTGTACTGTTGTCCTTCAATGTTAATACTTTCTTCTAATTCTATTTTTGAACAGTTAATACTTGCACGACTAAAAAAAGCATCAAAAAAATAGTTGAAGCCATTAAACACTGTAATCATTGAACAAAAATAAAAATGAAACTGAACCAGAATGTGACAAACGACACTGGAATAATTCATCATAAATTATAAAGCAATCAAAAAAAAAGAAATAATGAAACCTGTCCCATCAGTAATCCCAAAAACTTTTCTAGTTTCTAGTCACATCGAAAAGGTCATGAATGGTTATGCAAACACCCGGTCCAAAGCACATTTACACAATGCATCTTCATTTACTTGGAAGCTTTCACCATTCCATCATTATGAAACAGTAATGAATGGGGGGACAATTGAAAAAAATTAGAATATTGCGCGTTAAGTCCTTACAGTGTTTTGCATTCATTTGTAAAGACAGCTCAGGCTTGGCTAATGTGAATTGAAGCAGCATTTCGGAACAAGATAATGAACACGATAATATGCAAGATAATAATGTAATATAATCGAAATAGGCGATGCAATGGTGAGAATTTAGTTTATACGTTCATTTTAATCATTCTACGACCATGCTACGTTGAAGTTGTAGGTGATTACAGATGCTTACAGGTGGTCACAGATAGTTGAAATGTTGAAATGATGGAAAAGACAGAGATACGTCAGCAATGGTGGAGATGCAAAAGAAATGTTAGAGGAGACGAGAATTACGAGAGTTTTGCTGCGTTTTGACAAAAAAAAAAAGAGCTCGGACTCCATTACTCTTGCTTCACTCTCTACATCAGATGAAGTTTGATGCATTAAAGTACATAAACTGGACTGCAAAAATTCTCTGGTAAACCTCTAGTGTGACTTGCCTTCTATGCAAATTTTCAAATTGCAATGGATGATCAAAACATTCCTGCAATAAAAAACTATCGTATCTCATCGGGTATTTGATTGGAAGTGCTATGGTAGCTATTTCTGATATGCCATTACTCCTGAAAATTACTCAGTGATAATGATTTGAACAAAAATTCGGAAATCATAGAACATCCCATTGGCAACTGTACTATATGAATTAATACAACTTTCAACACCAGAAAAGAGCAAAGATCTTCCATCAATTGTAGAAAACCTGGAAAGGACACTGTGGCAAATGGAAAAAGTAATATCGATTAAGCAGAATGTGAAACTAAAAGAACGTATCAAAGGGAAGGAGTTAATAAGGCCTCATTCGCCAAAAGTGATTAGAAGCAAGACAAAGGAAGATCCAGTATTGAATGCAAACAAGACATGGTTCTGCATCCTGAAC
>NW_018108386.1:20255-22862 GCF_000183805.2 Loa loa | reverse complement strand
GTTTTCTGGACTAGTAAATAGGCGGAAAATAGGAACAAAATAATCAAACTGTTCAACGGAAGTCATGCATGTTCTCTCCCACATGGAAAAATTATGCTTAAGAAAAGACTTAGAAAAAGACAAATCGAATAAATGTTAAATTTTCACTTCAATTTGTCCAAAATGATCACATCCGAAACAATTTGCAAAATAATTTGTATGACCCACCAACAAAATAGGACGAATCAAATCGATTCAACAAACACTATTTCGTTGTCTGGAATATCGCGAATAAACGTGAAGAAGTTCCATGATAAAAAAAAAGAAGTACAAAGGGAATGTGCAGTGACGTACTAATTTGTATGTGCCCAGCTGGATCGTGACTAAGATTTGTAAATCATTCAATTTCTTTCTGTATGACTAAATCACTATCATTGCGTAGGGTTGATTGTATATGTGCTCATTATTTAGCAGTGTAAGCAGTGTACTTCAAGAGCCCTTCATTAATGTGCGTTAAAACAAAGCCTTTACAAATGTGAGCTAACAAAGAGTGCTTCATCAGCATGAGCTAACAGAGGCGCTAATCCCCGCAATCGTAAAACCAGTCCTTGCAGGATTTGTCATATAAATTCTGTACACAATATAGCATTCCTCCTTCTTATTGCCAGATTGATGTCTCGGAAATATATTCTGTGAGACGTTTTTGGAATTAGCTTTATGCATTAATTTGCGTTTTACAATTCTTGATGATAATTGTGCTATGGCAATATTGTTCCATTTAGTTAATGGTCCAATTATCCAAGTATGAAGTGGAAATAAAGAAAATTAGCAGTTCTAGTGTCACATTATGTAAAATACTTCCAAGAATAAAATTTTCCACTTTTGAAAGAGTGAAGTATTATTAAATACTTGCCTGTACTTAGTCATAGAAGATAGACCTCCAATCCAGAAGTATTTTGATCATGATATAGAAAGAATGTGTCCGTTGGAACACCGTCCTCTATATACACTTTGTATTCCAATAGATCATCTGGCTAAAAAAATCCAAAACTGGAATGCAGTAAAATAGATCAATGCGCACTATATATAAACCCTTTTATCAACCAATTAATTCATCATTTATTTGTCCTTTTCTTACTGATACCAACGCTACGCTGTAACTCACTCTGTTGAATCGCATACTAAGTTTGATAAACGAACTATTCATAACATCTTCAGGAAATTTGTTATAGTATTGCTCGATGAAGACCGTAAAGTCGATATCGTGTGTATATGGTATAATACCGCATTCTCGATACCAACCTAAATTTATATGAATAAAAATTTTTTTGTGAAATTAACGGAATAATGTTGTAGTGAATGAGATTGCTCATATAAATTTTCGAGAATGTTTCCTTGCGAGTAGTTTCCTTCAACTACAGTAGGCTTTACAAAGCCGAATCTCCTATGGATAAACTAAAATCCAAGGTAACACTTAAAAAGCTTTGTGGACGGAAAGGTTGTCGAAAGGAAGGGTGATATTAAGACTACATGAGGAAAAATTCTCTGCACACAATTTTTACTTAGATCGTACGGATCATGAACACAAGAAACATTTAGCGCCAGTGAATAGCTCCAGTAGTTTCTAGATGTACGCAGACGGAAATGAACTATCGTAAGAGATGACCCATCTCTCAGTTGGAATAAACAGTCATTTGTGTTTTGCTATTTATGAAAGTATAAATTTGTACTAGAAGAAACAATAATACCAAGCAGTGTGCCAGCATAGAGTATTGGTGTCATGCCACGCTCAATAGCCCAATTGCGGAATTTCTGAAGTGTCAGTATGACTTCATTTCGAATTCGACGTTTCCCACTGAAGTACTGAGGATAAGTTTTACGATAGAGAATTGCGAAATCTTTCCTGCAACTGATAAATCTACTCCGCTGTAAAACCCATGCAAATGTGGTCCAGTTTGCCGGACCTACGAGAGTATCATTCTGTATCTCATAATTCGTTACAGCAAACCTGAAATTCAACCCTGCATTAAGATGTCCAGTGATCGTTCTGTTAATATACAGATGTTATTATATGCATAGAGAATACTGTAAATTTAGATTGATCTTCGAGAACTAGCTAAAAACTATTTGAGAATGCTCGACTTCGGTATAATTCTTCTAACTTTTCGCAAAACGAATTCGATGTAATCATCGGTTTCTGATAAACTGAACGATATCAGTCGGTGGGAAATTCCATGAAATATTACTTCAAAATTTTGATCAATGTGTTTTTTCCATGACAAATTATGATTTATCAATAAATTTAGCTGAAAAGAGAAAAACGATACACATAATGTGAGGTAAATTATTTAAAATACAGTTAGGCTGCTTGGAAAATAAGTAATCCAGGCCATCTTATAGATGAATACAAATCAACGGGAAGAATTTGTCGATATTCAAGATGTTGAGACTGCTCTAGAATTTGCATTAAATGATGTCGATAAGAATATTTCTGACTTCTTTCTACTTGAACTCCTACGCAAAAGTCAGATTCGTATTTTATGGGAAGAATTAATGGCATTGATATAAATCATTCATTCTGCATGTGTTTTATTCACCAAATGTAATCAGTTATTATTTATTTCTAGT
>NW_018108386.1:17560-19809 GCF_000183805.2 Loa loa | reverse complement strand
CGGTACTGCAGCTCTAGGTTATTCTTTTATCTGATAATTTATTGAAGCGAGACGTCGTGGCTAATTGTTATTTTAGTCAGAAGAAAATGAATAATCTTCGAAAGCATAAAATGAATTTGCAAAACTATCCGAGGTAACTGTCTAGCAAAACAGTACACTGTTTTTAAAACTTTGTGTTATATCATAATTTGTCAATGGATTCAAATCAATGGGTTTTTTAATTAGACATTTAATTTCTCAAAAAGAATACAACTCGCAAATTGTACAGCCAGAAAAAAAAAAGTTTTCGAAAGAAAATAATTTTGAAAATAACATTTCCTTTCGAAAACAATTTTTTTTTAGCTGTACAGTTCGGAGTTGTATTCTTTTTGAGGAATTAAATGTCTAATTAAAAAAACCTATTAATTCGAATCCATTGACAAACTATGGCATAGCACAGAGTTTCAAAAACAGTGCACTGTTATGCAAGACAGTTACCTCGGTTAGTTTTGCAAATTCATTTTATGCTTTTGAACATTGCTCATTTTCTTGCTGATTAAAATAACAATTAGTCACGACGCTTTACTTTGATAAATTACCAGGTGAACAAAAACAGCCTCCAAAAATATGTCCAGAAAAATGGAAACATTTATCACCTTTTGATCCTCACATGACAAATAGCAAATATAGCTTTTCTCCCAATTGCTACATTCCAAACAGTGATTCTCTTCCCATTTCTTCACCAGTAGTTTTAATCGCTCATTTCGTGTGAAGATTTTACCCTTAGGCACGACTTGTAAATGTTGAAACTTACGGTTCAAAAGCTGCAGTACCGGCATCGGCTGAGGTGCTGGAACATCACGTAAGCCTCTATATGTTTCGAATTTTTGCTAACATTTTACGAGTGGCTGGAAATAAAATCAAATGTTAAATTATCAATTTAATTCAAGTATATGCATGTTTAAATGTCTTTGATCGAATGGTAAACCCATATAAATTATATCGATTTCATGCTAATTTTATATTATTTGATTAATTTCACTCATCCGTTTTAGCTACAAGATTTTGATGATGAAAAGTCGCCTATTATCATCAAGGCATTGGCTTCCTCTGTTCCTCTTCAGTAAGGCTTATTCCTGTTTTGTACAGAAACTATAAAGCATAAAAATTTAATTTTGCTACTGAATTTTGCATAACAAATCAAATTTCTATAGCATGATTTCATATAAAGGCCCAAGCCTTTATATGAAATCATGCTATAGAAATTAAACACTTAGCAACATTAATGAGTGTATCAATTTAACAAGATATATAAAGAATAAAATCAGGAAAAGGATAGTAATAATATATATGAAGATTTTGGAGCAATCAGTTTGCTTATTGAAAAGTAATAATTTATTCTATATTTCGAAATGTAAACAAAAGCTTATCAAAAGAAATTAATGAAAGCAATGCATGTCAAATAAAAGAAACCTGATAAATTATTTTCAAAAATTATTTTCATCTTTACAATGCTTCATGAAATTTGTCGGTCATTCAGCTTTGGGTAATTATCCTTATCATTTTTATCAATGAAAAAAAATCGTGCGGAATTTCTACCGTTTAGTATCGCTATTAATGAAAATTAAGTAAATATTTCCTTCAAATCTTCCTTATTTCAGATTTTGCCTTAATTATAAATGATATGAACAAGGAAGGAAAATTTTTAAAAATTAAAAACCGAAAAAAAATCTATTGCTATTTTAATTAATTTGCATAATTAATTTAAAAAAATCCATAGTAATTCAAGCGTTCGATCATTACAATTAGATATTATTATCATTGATAAATATTCACAGCAAAATGAATTTTATTCCATTTCAATTCACAAAAAATCATTTCAGTTATACTTCTTACAATAATTTATGCGCTAAATATGGGCATCTTAAGACAAATTCAAGATCGATATACTTACAAAACATTGCCACAAAAATTATCCTTCTCTAATGCAACGAAAGTTAGTCAGCCAAGTTATTCGAATTAAATCCGGCATTATGTAGAGAAATTTGGACAGCAACAGTTATATCCAAGTATCCGCAAAGTGCTAGCCAAGCAAAGAATTCACATTTGGTTATACAACGGTTCATTGCATTAGTGATAATGATGATAGCCGCTGCTTCCGCACTATGTATGCTGTATCCGTATGATACGTACTAAGTACATAAATAAAATTTATTATTTCATTTGTAGTTCACAGCATCGACGCAAGTGCTATCATCGATATTGCAATT
>NW_018108386.1:14873-17272 GCF_000183805.2 Loa loa | reverse complement strand
CAGAGAATTTTTTCCTCATGTAGTCTTAATATCGCCCTTCCTTTCAATAACTTTTTCCGTCCACAAGGTTTTTTGAGTGTTGCCTTGGATTTTAGTTTATCCATAGGAGATTCGGCTTTTTAAAGCCTATCGTAGTTGAAGGAAACTACTCGCAAGGAAACATTTTCGAAAAATTATATGAACAATCTCTTTCACTACAACATTATTCCATCATTTTCACAAAAAATTTTTATTCATATAAATTTAGGTTGGTATCGAGAATGCGGTATTATACCATATACACACGATATCGACTTTACGGTCTTCATCGAGGAATACTATAACAAATTTCCTGAAGATGTTATGAATAGTTCGTTTATCAAACTTAGTCTGCGATTCAACAGAGTGAGTTACAGCACAGCGTTGGTATCAGTAAGAAAAGGACAAATAAATGATGAATTAATTGGTTGATAAGGGATTTTCTGGTAATGCATGTATTAATAAAAAGGGTTCATATATAATGCATATTGATCCATTTTACTCCATTCCAGTTTTAGATTTTTTTAGCCGGAAGATCTATTGGAATACAAAGTGTATATAGAGGACAGTATTCCAATGGACATTTTCTTCCTATATCATGATCAAAACAGTTCCTGGATTGGGGGTCTATCTTATATGACTAAGTACAGGTAAGTATTTAATGACCCTTATTTCAATTCTGACCCGAATGGTTCGATAATTTGTCGCAAGTAATATTACGCATATTAAGGTTTGATAAGTTTTGAGGTTTATTTATCCGCTAATAAATCGAATTTGCGCAACTGATCTCCTCGGCTACCTGATGTACGTACCATGCAATGCTCTGGATGTTATTATGGTAAATTTTACAATTCGAGTTTGTTAGTATTTTTCCAAAAAACTCATTTCACCGTTAGCTAGTGAAAAAGAAAAAATCAAATGTATGGCCACCAAACCGGGCAGAAAAAACATCTCAAATATTGAAAAATTTTTTCCTCATTTTCAGAGTGAATATGGGAAAAGGTGGTCGGAACCGCTTCATTCCTCCAAATACGTGTGGAATGAAACCCCATTAAACAAGAAAGTGGTTGGAACCGTTCCTCCGGAACAGAGGGCGGAATCTTTCATAAAGTACGACAGATAATTAACTGATTGCACCCATAATTATGCACTTTATTCTCGCTATTATTAAACAGCCATTAGTCCAACAAAACGAGCGATCATTTCTTTCTGAATTACAGCATTTGCACCACAAAATCAGCAAAGTTTTTCATTTTTCCCAAATACTTTGCAATGTGCGAAAGATATTAAACGGTAAAAACAGCTCAAATCTCAACCGGTAAGATAAGAAAGATGAAGGTTGCGCAAAGGTTTCTCTCTCGTCATGTTTTTCAGGATATAAATGAATTCTAAACGAAAATGTCGCAGTTTATTATTGTTCATTCGCCTTTGTACTGTTGTCTTTCAATATTAATACTTTCCTTTAATTCTATTTTTGAACATTTAGTACTTGCACGATTAAAATAAAGCATCAAAAAAAGTAGTTAAAGCCATTAAACATTATGATCATTGAAAAAAAAAAGAAAAATGAAAGTGAACTAAAGAAATGTGACAAAGAAGAATTAGGAGAGGAGACGGCACTGTTGCGTTCTGACATAAAAAAAAAGAGCTCGGGCTACATTACTCTTGCTTTGCTTCTTGCATCAAATGATGTTTAGTGCATTAAAGTACATAAACTGGATTGCGAAAATTCTCTGATAAACTTCTAGTGTTCCTAGTATGACTTCTTTTTATGCAAATTTTTAAGTTGGTATGGATAATCAAAACGTTCCTGCAATAAAAACTCTTATCTGATTGGATGTTTAACTGGAAGCGTTGCTATTACTCCTGAAAATTACTCAGTGATAATGATTTGAACAAAAATTCGGAAATCATAGAACATCCCATTGGCAACTGTACTATATGAATTAATACAACTTTCAACACCAGAAAAGAGCAAAGATCTTCCATCAATTGTAGAAAACCTGGAAAGGACACTGTGGCAAATGGAAAAAGTAATATCGATTAAGCAGAATGTGAAACTAAAAGAACGTATCAAAGGGAAGGAGTTAATAAGGCCTCATTCGCCAAAAGTGATTAGAAGCAAGACAAAGGAAGATCCAGTATTGAATGCAAACAAGACATGGTTCTGCATCCTGAACTTATTGTGCTTGATGTTTTCTGGACTAGTAATGGCGGAAAATGGAACAAAATATCAAACTGTTCAACGGAAGTCATGCATGTTCTCTCCCACATGGAAAAATTATGCTTAAGAAAAGACTTAGAAAAAGACAAATCGAATAAATGTTAAATTTTCACTTCAATTTGTCCAAAATGATCACATCCGAAACAATTTGCAAAAT
>NW_018108386.1:6013-14709 GCF_000183805.2 Loa loa | reverse complement strand
ATGCATGTTCTCTCCCACATGGAAATTATGCTTAAGAAAAGACTTAGAAAAGACAAATCGAATAAATGTTAAATTTTCACTTCAATTTGTCCAAAATGATCACATCCGAAACAATTTGCAAAATAATTTGTATGACCCACCAACAAAATAGGACGAATCAAATCGATTCAACAAACACTATTTCGTTGTCTGGAATATCGCGAATAAACGTGAAGAAGTTCCATGATAAAAAAAAAGAAGTACAAAGGGAATGTGCAGTGACGTACTAATTTGTATGTGCCCAGCTGGATCGTGACTAAGATTTGTAAATCATTCAATTTCTTTCTGTATGACTAAATCACTATCATTGCGTAGGGTTGATTGTATATGTGCTCATTATTTAGCAGTGTAAGCAGTGTACTTCAAGAGCCCTTCATTAATGTGCGTTAAAACAAGGCCTTTACAAATGTGAGCTAACAAAGAGTGCTTTATGAGCATAGCTAACGGAGGCGCTATTCCTCACAATCGTAAAACCAGTCCTTGTAGATTTAGCATATAAACCTTCTACACAATATAGCATTCCTCCTTTTTATTGCTCGATTGATATCTCGGAAATCTATTCTGTGAGACGTTTTTGGAATTAGCTTTATGCATTAATTTGCGTTTTAAAGTTCTTAATGATGATTGTGCTATGCCAATATTGTTTCCTTTAGTTAATGGTCTCATCATCCAGGTATGAGGTGGAAATAAAGAAAATCAGCAGTTCTAGTATCACATTGCGCAAAATACTTCCGAGAATAAAATTTTCCACTTTAGAAAGAGTCAAGGATTATTAAATACTTGCCTGTACTTAGTCATAGAAGATAGACCTCCAGTCCAGAAGTATTTTGATCATGATATAGGAAGAATATGTCCATTGGAATACCGTTCTCTATATACACTTTGTATTCCAATAGATCTCCCGGCTTAAAAAATCCAAAATTGGAATGGAGTAAAATGGATCAATGCGCATTCTATATGAATTCTTTTATTAATACATGCATTACCAGAAAATCCCTTATCAACCAATTAATTCATCATTTATTTGTCCTTTTCTTACTGATACCAACGCTGCGCTGCAACTCACTCTGTTGAATCGCAGACTAAGTTTGATAAACGAACTATTCATAACATCTTCAGCAAATTTGCTATGGTGTCCCTCGATGAGGAACGTAAAGTCGATATCGTGTGTATATGGCATAATACCGCATTCTCGATACTAACCTAAATTTATATGAATAAAAATTTTCTGCAAAAATGATGGAATAATGTTGTAGTGAAAGAACTATTCATATATTTTCTCGAAAGTGATTCCTTGCTAGTAGTTTCCTACAGCTACAATATTGGTGTCATGCCATGCTCAATAGCCCAATTGCGGAATCTTTGATGTGTCAGTATGATCTCGTTTGGAATCTGAGTTTGGAATCGTTTGGAATTTTCCAGTGAAGGATTGAGGCTGGGTTTTACGACAGGATATTGCGAAATCTTCTCTACAACTGATAAATCTACTGCACTGTAAAACCCATACAAATGTGATTCAGTTTGCCGAACCTAGTCGCATTCTCTATCTCGTAATTCGTAATAGTAAATCTGAAATTCAACGTTGCATTAAAATGTCCAGTGATCGTGTTGTTAATATACAGATGTTATTAAATGTATAGACAATACTGTAAGTTTAGAATGATCTTAGAGTACTAGCTAAAAACTATTTGAGAATGCTCGAGTGATTTTACTTCGGTATAATTCTTCTAACTTTTTGCAAAACGAATTCGATGTAATCATCGGTTTTTGATAAACTGAACGATATCAATCGGTGGGAAATTCCATGAAATATTACTTCAAAATTTTGATCAATGTGTTTTTTCCATGACAAATTATGATTTTTTGGGAAATTGTTATTCTGTTGAACTCGTTTCTCGGTGTTACAGATTATTTCGGGAATTAATATTGTTCTTGCACAATATTACTATTTAGCAACAAGAAAAGGTGTGAAATGTGTATGTATATAACACGATGAATTGGTAGGCAATGATAAGTGAGTTATACAAAAAGCAAGTAATATCAACTAACAAACTCCTTGTCGTTGCCTTGCACAATAATTTGACTGTCGGTTAGTTCGTAGGTCTTGAATTGGGAATATGTTACGGGGAATGTATTTAGTGAATAGAAGAATATCGTGGTTTGTTGTCCAATGGTGGCGAATACGCGAAGATATCGTTGGTTGTGGGTTAGTCGCGGGCGATGGGGATGTATCGTCTGCTCGATTATAAAAACTGAATTGAACTCTCTGTCTCGGGATTTTTCCATATATATATATATATATATATGTAAAGGATTGGGGAGGAGCTTTTTAGGTTCCATCGGGTCTATCATGGATTGTGTTTGAACGTAGCTTTAATTTCGTAATCCGACAGAAAATTTGCATTATGACTTTCGGAGTTTTTCCGACATTCCCGACTGAAGAAGAATATTGCCCTCAGATGTTATAAATGTTTGAATTCGTCTTTGAGTAGCATTCCTAGTTCTTAAGGCTATAGGTTCTTCTTGTTGATCTAGTTTTTCCATTAGTTTTTTAGAAGCTGCCGGTTGAACTTTCGAACTTTCTTCAGCAGTCATTTCCAAGGGGTACAGTATTTACTGGTCTGTTGAGAAGTTTCTGTTGGGCATCTATACCAGTGTATTTCTTGTCACTCCATCTGTACCTGTTTTGAGTTCTTTTATCTTTGCCAACTTACACAGCTCTCGAGGCGTTTCCGGTTCATCTATCAATACAGCTTCGTCCTCTCTCGGCTTACGATCCTCTGCGCCTTTAGGATTTACGTGTTTCTTTTCAGTTCTTTCCTTTAAGTTGTTCCTTCTCCATGTTTTCCAAAATATGTTGAATACTTTAAGTGTTCCCAACCAGTATTTGATTATTCATTCCCTTGTATCAAAGTTTCCTGGTTTGAATTCGTCCTGGTCGTCATCAACTGTTGGAATAATCAAAAAGGCACTAGGATGCATAAAATCGATTGGGTGTATTATCTTACAATCATCGAAGTTATCATAAGTCCAACGGCCGGGTATTCAGTATACCCTCGATCTCCACGATCAACGTCATGAGTTCTCTTTCCCATAACAATTTTCTTCCAGTAACTCTGCTCATGGCCCTCTTGGTTAGCCCTATCAGTCGCTCATAGAGTCCGCCACTCCAGGGAGCATTCGGTGTTATATTTTCCCAAACCATTCCCTTTTCTGCCAGGAATTCACCTATTCTGATATGTTCCTGCTCCTTCATGGCTTTGAAAACTAGGAATTGGCTTGCATTATCGCTCAAAACTCGTTCCGGATAGCCACGTTATGAGATGAATCTCCTAAGCACGTGTAGAAAACTTTCAGCTGACAAATTTTCTACAATCTCAAGATGAACTGCTCTTGTTGTTTTGAATAGGACAACCCATCTTTTGGTTACTCCAACTTCGGTTTTGATGGAGATCGAGCCAAAATAATCCAATCCGATTTTTGCAAAGCTTCTTGAACGTAAAACTCGTGATTCAGGAAGATTCGGCATAGCTGGTGGTTTAAATGGCTTAGCTGTCCAACGTTTGCAACCCGTGCAACCTGCTATAACACGTCTTACCTCCATTCGTCCTTTCGGTATCCAAAATTTGCGCCTAATTTCCGAAAGAACATGTACTGTTTCAGCGTGATGTAGCTTTTCATGTTGTTGTCGAATCAAAAGTTCGGTAACCACATTATGCCTCGGTAAATAGATTGAATGTTTGCTTTCCTCGTCTAGTTTTGAATTTTCCAGTCGATTCCGTGATCTCCATAGCTTTCTGTCATCGCAATATAAATTCCATTTTTCCTTTTCTTTCTCATGGAGTCTTTCTGTCTGCGCTTGTCTAATTAGCACCCATTTAACTATTTTAAAGTCCTCCACGTTAGTCGTTTCACTTTTGCCAACATCGGTTGTATCCATTCTATCTTACCCTCTGTCGTGAGTTTAATTTGAGAGCCCAAATGGTGGTTGTTACAAGTCCGGACCACTTGCTGAACCGACTTCCATCTATAAGCAAAAATCGTGTTACCTCAATTGTTTGAGGGGCGACCTTTGCAGTGATTCGTTCTTCTTCGCCTTTAAATTCTGTGGACTGATATTCCCATTGAGGCCATCCGCTTTCGGAACCCTTTAACCACGATGGCCCTTTTCACCATAACTTGTATTGTCTAAGCTTTACGAGAGAAAGTCCTTTAGTTGCAATATCGACTGGATTATCTTCACAATGAGTATTTGGAGCATTCCAGTATTGAAATTGTCAAAAGGATATTGTGTCGTGAATTTTTTTTTGTAGAATTGTTGAGAGGTCCGTCAAGAGCTAAGAATCACCACCTCTTTGTTCCGAATTGACGATCCATTGGATTGACTGGACAGTTCCTTGAGTCCGACAAGCCGGGTTGAGTTGAACTGAGTTATGTTGATAAACGCACCAGATTGTAGAAAGTTTATCGAACTTTATCCTTTTTATTAACACAATAGGGTTTATATATATTCGCAAGTGGGAATGGTTTTCATTAAGCATTTGTAGGATGTGGACACAAAGATGTGAATTTAGCTAACAATACAAAGATGGGAAATAAATCTAAGGAATGTAGAATTAGTAATGAGGAATTTATTTGATTATTTGCCTGGAATTTAATTGGAGTTTCGCGAATTCCGAATTCGCGACAGATTGCCAGTTTGGATATTGGATAAAGTTTACCAACAAAAAGAGGATCAGGAGTTCTGGTCGGTCACTTGGTACGTGTCGAAATGAGTTTACTTTTCATATTTCTTCTACTCGGTTTTGCATGAATTTGGGTAGTAGTTTCGATCGATTTTGTATATCCAATGTAACGCGCATTTTGAATCCGACCATAACATCACTGGGATTTTTTCCAGACTCAATTGCTTTATAACAAAGTTGGCGGCTCGTACACCAGTAAGTATTGCTAGCAGTTCCAATTGCAGTATACTCATACCTTTGGTTGGAGCGAGTCTTGATTTGGCGAAAAGTATTGCACTATTTCTTTCGTCGACATGTTTGTTTAAAATGTATACAGCTGCTGAATACGAAACACTTGATGCGTCTGTGAAGACATGGAGTTGTTGATCTGAGAGCTTTTTTGTAGCCAGCCTCAGTATCTTGATAATGTCTGCGGGCCATTCCTTTGTAAGAAATCGCCATGTTCCTTTACCATCTTCACCGAGGATTAGATCCCAAGAATTCTTTTCCATAAATTTTGGAGAAATAGTTTGAACTGGATCATTCCGGGGACTAATGATCCCTAAAGATCATACTGCGAGGCAACGAACTGCAGGGCACTTCGTTTGGTGAACTCATGTTCGATCTATGGTTTCAGCGTTACTGACTGTATGTTAATCGATTATCCAAGTGATGCCAAGAATTTTTGTTGCACCTCCTTCGATTCTGTCTTGTTTCGGTATTGCCCTATTGAAGTTTTGGTCACTGGAAGGAAATTCGCGAATATTCATTGCCGCCTTCTTAAACATATCCTTCACTTCGTGATATTTATTTATGGCTTCCCTTGTTCCGTTTGCTGACAACATGACGTTATCTAAATATAAATCCTCCTGATCTCTAACGCTCTCTGGCTTCCGATCGTTCCTAGATGATGATTGAGTGTTGCTGCTAGCAAAAACGTGATGATATTACTCCACAAGGAACTCTTCTAAAACGATAACATTTAGGTTTTCCTCAGTAGCCGCACATTTAATATCATTTGACCGGAGGAATCTGGTACAGTCCCTGTCGGACTGATGTAGTTCCAATTGTAAAAATGCCTTCTCGACGTCTGTGATTACATTCTTCATCATTGAAAGCGCGATAGTATTCCTACTAAATCTGGAAGTATGATAGGTGCGCGATATAGGACTTAGTTTAAACTTTTTGTTCCCTTGAGATGCGCCGAAGCATCATGGATGAATTATACCCTCTTGATCCATATCAGGATGATGAACTCCTTCAATTATGCCTGACTGTAGTTGATCCTGACTTGTTTCGTCATACCGTCGAAGTATCCCTTCATTGTTCTGAAGTCTCTTGATCAAGGTTTTAAGACGTCCGAAGCATAGTCCACAATGGCTTCTTAGTTTGTCTTCTGAGTCTTTCCAAGACCAGCAAACTTGGCATCTCCCGTCTTGTTTCGTCATACCTTTCTTAAACCGCTCAAGGGCTTGCTCGTCATCTTTCTCGTTCTGGTGGTCCTGGATACTCATCAGTTCTAACTTCCAAAAGTGGTCAATATCTTCGTGGCTCGTTGCGCTAGCCACGCATGATACGACCGAGTTTACTGATGCAGCACTGCTTTGTGAATACTATTTATATAACCATTTCCGGCTAGCACTGGTCCCAGTTTTCTCCTGAGTAACAGGAATCCTGATTTCAGTTGTTGTACTCCATTTATGTAATGAATTTGGAGAAGCCTTTGATGCCAATGAGTTTTTTGGGCTGCTTCCAGTAATCATTTATCCCTTGTAAGCTTTTTCTTTCCATTTAGAAATGATATTTTTCGGTTGCGATCACTTCTAGTTTATTTGTAAGGTACTCCAATACGTTAACCCCGCAAGTTATGATTTCCGTCTTTCCGATTCTTACACCAACCTCTGCTTTGGTTGAATTGCATTTCTTTGGTAAAATTTATTGCCGAATGAAGCAATACTTAATCTCTCGTCTCCCGCACTCGAATGTGTAGCCTTTTTTTGCTAAATTAGTTGATATGAATGATAGCTGCGAGCTCAAATCAAATAGTGCCAACGCTCTCGTTTGGAATTTTGGGATCTCTGGGTTTGTGACGTTAATTTCTTTACACAGAAGTAGAATCTTTTTACCTTCTGGTCGTATTTGCTCAGCTACTGTGTTGTTCGTCACTGTTGACTCCAACTTTTCTCGCAGTTTTTCTGATCTAATATCTTTGCGGTGATTGGTGCAGAGCACTGGATTATGTCTTCCTTTGCAATAAAAACATAATTTCTTTAGTTTTCGGGAATCCTTTGCTATGTGGCCCTTTCGTAAGCAATTCAGGCACGCCTCGATTGTTTTCAAGCGTTTTATTCATTGCTTTGCTGTCTGGTAGACTTGACATTCGTCATTCCAATGATCCTCGTTACAAAATGAACAAGGCCTTCGTATTTTATCATTTCCAGGACATTTTTTTTTTCAGGACTATCGTTTTCGCTTTCACTTTCAGGACTATCGTTTGGCCTGGGCTGCTTGATTGCGGCCAAAGCAGACATCTCTCCTTTAGTACTGCATGGGTCGTAATTCAGCTTCGACTCGGTTGATTTTCGTCGGTACCCACTACTAGAGATCTGGCTTCTTTGTACTTCCTCATTTCTTTGGAGTAATTCATGCAGGAATTTTCGGTGTCTAGTGACCGACCAGAACTCCTGATCTTCTTTTTGTTGGCAAACTTTATCCAATATCCAAAGTGGCAATCTACTTTTGATAATAATTTCAATACTGTAATGCTCCAAATACTCATTGCTTCCAGTTGTTGAAGTATTTTTTCCATAGTTTCGACGGTTGTTTTCCACTCTTGATCATGTCCTTTGATAGACTACAACTCGTTGTACAGCGATTTTTTCATAGTAGAGAAATCTCCATATTTCTCGATCAAAACTTTTCTTATAACGTCATAGTTTTCTGGAGCAATAGCATAGCTTTTGACAGCTTGTAGAACATTTCCTTTGAGACATTTGAGGGAAAGGGGGGGGGGTCCTTCTGTTGAAATGGTTCATTATTCGTCTTGCTTTGCTTTGATGTAGGCGCTGTACTGCTAGCTCAAACTCGTCCTTGTGCATATCTAGAGTTATAATAGCTTCTTGGCCGTCATTTATTAAATTTAAAAGGCCTTTACCCGTCGACTGTATTCGCGTATTTCTCTTCTTCCTTTCCTTTATGCGCATTCTTTTGTTTCTGGATATACTCGAACCATTTTTCGTTCGGTTAGTTGATAGGTCGTTGAGTTGGGAATATGTTACGGGAAATGTATTTAGCGAATAGAATATCGTAGTTTGTTGTCCAATGGTGCGGATATGTGATGATGTCGTCATTTGATTCAGTCGTGGAGACTAAGTGAAGAGGATCTATCGTCTGCTCGGCTGTAAAACTGTCTCGGGATTTTTTCATATATATAAGGATTAGGGGGAGTTTTGTAAGCTCCATCGGGGCTATCATGGATTTATGGCTAGCTTTTGGCATTGCCCTATTGTGTAGGTGCAATCATTGTCCATGATTATACATTGCACACCATTGTCCATGGTGTAGATACTGACACGTTTTTGTTTTACGCTGTCCATTGTTAGCTTATATCCTCTTCATTGCTTTAATTTTACTTGCAAGATTTCTTGCAAGTTTGTTAGGTTTTGTGGAAATTTTGTTTGGACATAGCTTTAATTCCGGTAATTCGACAAAAAATTTGCATTATGATTTTCGGAGTTTTTGCGACATGATTTACCAACTAATTTTGCCGAAAAGAGGAAAGCGATACATATAATGTGAGATAAATTATTTAAAATACAGTTGGGCTGCTTGGAAAATAGGTAATCCAGACCATTTTANAGGTGAATACAAATCGACGGGAAGAATTTGTCGATATTTAAGATGTTTAGACTGCTCTAGAATTTGCATTAAATG
>NW_018108386.1:3211-5746 GCF_000183805.2 Loa loa | reverse complement strand
GGGGGGAGTTTTGTAAGCTCCATCGGGGCTATCATGGATTTATGGCTAGCTTTTGGCATTGCCCTATTGTGTAGGTGCAATCATTGTCCATGATTATACATTGCACACCATTGTCCATGGTGTAGATACTGACACGTTTTTGTTTTACGCTGTCCATTGTTAGCTTATATCCTCTTCATTGCTTTAATTTTACTTGCAAGATTTCTTGCAAGTTTGTTAGGTTTTGTGGAAATTTTGTTTGGACATAGCTTTAATTCCGGTAATTCGACAAAAAATTTGCATTATGATTTTCGGAGTTTTTGCGACATGATTTACCAACTAATTTTGCCGAAAAGAGGAAAGCGATACATATAATGTGAGATAAATTATTTAAAATACAGTTGGGCTGCTTGGAAAATAGGTAATCCAGACCATTTTATAGGTGAATACAAATCGACGGGAAGAATTTGTCGATATTTAAGATGTTTAGACTGCTCTAGAATTTGCATTAAATGATGTCGATAAGAATATTTCTGACTTGCTTCTACTCAAACTGCTACGCAAAGATCAGATTCGTGTTTTATAGTAAGAGTTAATTGCATTGATATAAATCAGTTATTTCTCATGTATTTTATTCACCAATTGTGACCAGTTATTTTTTAATTCAGTAAATTTAATTTTGAAGAAGAATGGCTGAAGGAAGTTGCATTCATTTAGCTTTATCACTTCGTTCTTCAGGTACTCCATCGCTTACTGCGATTTTCCAATTGTACTTGATCAGTAAGCTTTTTCGGCATGGCACTTGGAGATAAAGGAAATGTGTGTGTGTGCGTGTGTGTGTGTGTGTGTGTTTTGTTGTGTTTTTAATTTACGCAGGAAAAGTATTCTGTTTTGTCCATACATATGGCTTACCATCTTCTAGTTCGTTATTTATCGAATAATATTCAAAATATACTGATAATATTGGATCTGTGATTTTATCGTTTTCATAATTTCTAATCTTGTTTCAGATGAGTTGCGGTTGCAGAGTCAATTTAATTTGGATAAAGAACATTTGGAGGAAGTTGCATTAGAAGAATTTTTGAGTTATCATGAAAATGAAGATTAACTTTATCACTTCTTTCTTCAGGTACTCCATCGCTTACTGCGATTTTCCAATAGTAGTACTTGGTCAGTAAGCTTTTTCGACATGACACTTGGTAATAAAGGAAATATGTGTGTGTGTTTTTTTCTTTTGTTGTGCTCTTAACTTTTTACTTGTGTGATGGCATTGTTATTCTTGTTGTTCAAGTAATTTCCAGCCAGTTCCATTTATCTAGAAATCTTCGTTTATGCAATATTGGTTTGCGAACTTGCAGATGTAGATTTTTGTTTGTGTTTAATGTATCACGGATACGAAATTCTTGGTAATTCTTATTCAGGTGTATAAGTCGAATAACGAAATTTAAAAATACCGACTCAAAACATTCGGTGAGCCCATATAGAAAGGCACAATAATATGCTTCCACATTTTAGTCTTTCTTTTTTTGTTCAATTAGAAATGATTTTATTACTTCTTTTTTCCTGGAAAGTAATTCAGTCTGTCTGGTGTGCCATGCGAACAGTATCATATAGTAACGATCTCTCAGTTTTAATTCTAATCTGACATTTACTTTGATTGCTTGAAAAAACTTGGCATTTTTTAGTTTTATGAATTTTGCTCATTCTTCCCAGAGTAATGTGACAATGTATTTGATCCACATCTAATAGTTTGTCTTTTAATCATTATTTAGAAAAGATTCCATCTTATGTTATCATTATTATTTGTCAATGTATGGTCCAGTTTTTTTTCAATCCCGACTAGAAGATGTTTATCGGTATTCCATCTTGAGGTTTTATATTGTTCATACGGAGATTTGACTTTGTTGTAGAAAATTCTACTAGATGATTTTAGGTTTGGTAGCTTGCTTATAAACTGCTTAAATATCAGTACATATGCGTTGAAAGTATAAGATGTTCTTTGATATCTAGCCTAAGTTATTTGCGATTTAATTGCTGAAATTGTCACTCATTTACAGTTGCTTCTTTGGTCATTTGTACCTTCACCAAATCTCACTCTTTTGTTAACTATGGAAGGTTTACATTAACTTGGGAACTTGTAATTCCTTTCATATAATGACTTTATGAATAATTTTAATTTTACTGTATATTTCATTTGCTTATAAATTACATTTATGATAATTTTCGAAACAACAAAGAGTGCGAGTTTCAAGTTTTCGAGTTTCAAGGAGATAATAAATGGTTGTTAGAAATCACAATTTTGTGAGCAACTTTTCTAGCAAACATAGGAATGTATAATCATAAACCGTAAAACTGACAGACACTGTTTGGGAACCTGAATGTATGATATTTCCTACACTTCCCATGAAAGAGTGGTGAAAGATAAGCAGACATAGCCATGTATGTTACTTGGCCTTAATAAGCACTAATTAATTACTTGACCTCAAATAGCATTACGCTGTTACCGTACTTATTCTCGATATTACAACTTCGATATTAACGAAATATTTTGACCTT
>NW_018108386.1:1441-2837 GCF_000183805.2 Loa loa | reverse complement strand
ACAGACACTGTTTGGGAACCTGAATGTATGATATTTCCTACACTTCCCATGAAAGAGTGGTGAAAGATAAGCAGACATAGCCATGTATGTTACTTGGCCTTAATAAGCACTAATTAATTACTTGACCTCAAATAGCATTACGCTGTTACCGTACTTATTCTCGATATTACAACTTCGATATTAACGAAATATTTTGACCTTTTTTTTAGATCCCTTCATTCATTCAAACATTTTAAAATTTTGATGGGTGAACCACAGTACTGCCTGTATACATGCTCCGCCTTTTTTATTTGCGCTGACAGTTATTGTTAGCATACTTTCGATAAATTATTTGAAGATCATGAATAATTTTAAAACCATTGAAAATTGAAAATGGTATCAATTACTGATATCAACTGATTTCAAAATTCATAATTTTTTAAAATTTGTTTTGAATTTCATTCTTCCATTTTAAAGCAATGTTTGTAATCTTTCGACTGGAAATTTGAAATTTTACAATTCAGATATCACGAGTAAAATTTTTTCTTTGATACTTATATTGTTCTTATTGCTTTGTCCTTTCATTTTTATTTTGTCTATCTTGATCATTTCCAGATGCTTTCTGAATTTCTTAATATTACACTACCAAGAGGTTTTACTATCATTGAGAAGAGAACTGATTACTGTTTTTCCTCCGCCAACAATTTTTCTCCTACTGGTAATCTTACGTACTGACATTTTTGTGAACCTTTTATTTTTCCTTCCGTAATCGATTATTACCTCCTGGTGTTATAATGTTAACCAGTAATTTTTCGCAAGTGATTCCCTTTTTTTAAAATTATTTATAACTTATATAAGTTTGCCACTCGATCAAAGACATTTGTACATCCATATACTAGAATTAAATTAGTAGTTTAACATTTGATCTTATTTCCAACCACTCATAAAATGTTGACAAAAATTCAAAAAAATTCCTGGTTTTACGTTTCACATTTGCGAACACATAGAGGCTCATGTGAAGTTCCAGAATGTCGGTCGATCCCGGTACTGCAGCTCTAGGTTATTCTTTTTATCTGATAATTTATTGAAGCGAGACGTCGTGGCTAATTGTTATTTTAGTCAGAAGAAAATGAATAATCTTCGAAAGCATAAAATGAATTTGCAAAACTATCCGAGGTAACTGTCTAGCAAAACAGTACACTGTTTTTAAAACTTTGTGTTATATCATAATTTGTCAATGGATTCAAATCAATGGGTTTTTTAATTAGACATTTAATTTCTCAAAAAGAATACAACTCGCAAATTGTACAGCCAGAAAAAAAAAGTTTTCGAAAGAAAATAATTTTGAAAATAACATTTCCTTTCGAAAACAATTTTTTTTTTAGCTGTACAGTTCGGAGTTGTATTCTTTTTGAGG
>NW_018108386.1:0-1421 GCF_000183805.2 Loa loa | reverse complement strand
ACAACTGATAAATCTACTGCGCTGTAAAACCCATGCAAATGTGGTCCAGTTTACCGGACCTACGAGAGTCTCATTCTGTATCTCATAATTCGTTACAGCAAACCTGAAATTCAACCCTGCATTAAGATGTCCAGTGATCGTGCTGTTAATATACAGATGTTATTATATGCATAGAGAATACTGTAAATTTAGATTGATCTTCGAGAACTAGCTAAAAACTATTTGAGAATGGTCGAATGATTTTACTTCGGTATAATTCTTCTAACTTTTCGCAAAACGAATTCGATGTAATCATCGGTTTTTGATAAACTGAACGATATCAGTCGGTGGGAAATTCCATGAAATATTACTTCAAAATTTTGATCAATGTGTTTTTTCCATGACAAATTATGATTTATCAATAAATTTAGCTGAAAAGAGAAAAACGATACACATAATGTGAGGTAAATTATTTAAAATACAGTTGAGCTGCTTGGAAAATAAGTAATCCAGGCCATCTTATAGATGAATACAAATCAACGGGAAGAATTTGTCGATATTCAAGATGTTGAGACTGCTCTAGAATTTGCATTAAATGATGTCGATAAGAATATTTCTGACTTCTTTCTACTTGAACTCCTACGCAAAAGTCAGATTCGTATTTTATGGGAAGAATTAATGGCATTGATATAAATCATTCATTCTGCATGTGTTTTATTCACCAAATGTAATCAGTTATTATTTATTTCAGTAAATTATGATAACTAGTCGAATGCCGGCCTTCTGTGTATAAAGTACCCACGATTTCTGGCTCATCCCGGGCAAAGAATGCCATCATTACGGTATTTGGTTCCAGAATATCATCAAGATTTTCCTCGCCAATACGTAATTGATTATTACCCATAAAATGTACTTGAGCATCTGAAAAGTGTTTAAGTTTTTTCCACAAATTAATGCATTTTGCGCTCAAAATGGTTGCCAAACACTTTTTTAGGTGTCGCATTTTTTAGGCCTTTTTTACACATTTTTTTTTACAACACCTTTTTTAGGTGTTTGTAACTTAATTTGTTATAATGAAAGTAAATAAAGCTTCAGAAAAAGCGTCGTGCATTGCAAATCTTTCATGTAAACAAACCTTGCATTTTTGATATGAAGCGAGGATCAATGAATAGCGTCTTATTCTGTAAATATCCGTTCAATTGCAATATCGATGATAGCACTTGCGTCGATGCTGTGAACTACAAATGAAATAATAAATTTTATTTATGTACTTAGTACGTATCATACGGATACAGCATACATAGTGCGGAAGCAGCGGCTATCATCATTATCACTAATGCAATGAACCGTTGTATAACCAAATGTGAATTCTTTGCTTGGCTAGCACTTTGCGGATACTTGGATATAACTGTTGCTGTCCAAATTTCTCTACATAATGCCGG
>NW_018108385.1:115990-117312 GCF_000183805.2 Loa loa | reverse complement strand
TTTATTATTACTATTATTATTATTATTATAATTATTATTATTATTACTGCTATTATTATTATTGTTGTTATCATTATCATTGCTATTATTATTATTAATATTACTATTATTATTAACATTGTCATTATTAACATTATTATTTACTTAATTAAAAATATTTCACCAAACGTTTCAAGAAAATTAAAAAGAGAGCAGAGCCATCCACTTTGAAATCTGAAATATTACATTGCATTTATTTTATTATTGTACCACAGAATTTCTATCAATCTATTTTAAAAACCGAAATCCAATTTGAGATTTGACATATCGTATTATACCTATTTCATTTGTACAACATCAAATTTCTATCAGTTCAATTTTGAAATTTAAAATTCAATCTGAAATATTTCATTTTTACATTATCAAATTCTCATTTTCTCAACGAAAATTTAAATATTTACAATCAAATATAATTGCAAATTCCTCGATATATTTCATATTATTGTCATATTTATTTCAATGGATTAATTATAATAAATAAAATGAAGTAAATCAATGCAAATGTAAACATTCATTTCATCCTGAAATCAATGTAACTATCGGAGGGTGACAATATTTTCAATGTCATTGACCGATGGAACATAACATGCAAAAAGTTATCGATAAGAAAGGGTAATTAATTGCATTCAATAATTTCAACAAAATGTCAATGAAATTTAATTATCGATAATGATAGAATGAAGGAAGAATCAATATTTCTCAAGCTGTTATCGATTAAAAAATCTTTCCATTAATTCAGATGAAATGTGGATTTATTTTCATACAATTGTATCAGTAAAAAATGAAAATTGTACGTAGAAAATACGAAAAAATATTTTTCTATAAGAATTTAAGAAAAAGAAAAAACATAAATTAAACCTTTTTTAATTTAGATTTTTTTTCAAACTTAAATTTAGTGAATTTTTAATTAATTTTAATTATTTTGTTAAGAAAAATTATTTTTGTCGAAGAATTTGATAAAAAGAAATTTGAAAAAAAAATTGATGAAAAAAAGCATAAACTAAACCTCTTTAATTTAAATTTAGATGAATTTTCAATTGGTTTAATTATTTAAAATAAAAAAGGAAAACAAAATCTTAATAATAATAAACTACGAATAACTATCTACGAATGGATAAATTATAACTGATATTAAGAAGTGAAAGTGATAATGAATGCGATAATGTTCGCATAAAAAGTGATAATGTCTGTATGAAAAGTGATAATGAATGTGATAATGTTCGCATGAAAAGTGATAATGTCTGTATGAAAAAGTGATAATGAAATGTGATAATGTTCGCATG
>NW_018108385.1:111665-114911 GCF_000183805.2 Loa loa | reverse complement strand
GAAAAGTAGATAATGAATGTGATAATGTTCGCATGAAAAGTGATAATGTCTGTATGAAAAGTGATAATGAATGTGATAATGTTCGCATGAAAAGTGATAATGTCTGTATGAAAAGTGATAATGAATGTGATAATGTTTGTCCCTTTGATTAAAAATAGTAAATTAGATTGGATTCCAAATTGAAAATGATTCAAAAAGAAGCGGATTTGCTAAGAATACAGATGTGTTGTTCTGTTAAATAATGCTAATTTTATGCATCATCAAAGTAATTCCCTGGCTGATTTAATGGTCGTTGTTATTGTTGTTGTTGTTGATAAAGAAGAAGCGGTAAGAATAGGAGAAGCTAAGATGCGATGTGACAAATGCGAATACAATTAAATTAAAGCTTATATGACTAAGCATCAAGAAGAAGACACTTTACTCATTTTCAATTAATATTTTGAGAGAATTAAATTAATTAATTAACATATAATGAATGAATGTAAGAGAGTGAGATGAAGTGTACTGATAATATTGTTAAGATATATTTAATGATATATGGAGTAAATATGAAGATAATTCTGGAAATATCCTTTCAACAGCAACTATTTCAGTAAACAAAACAGACTAACGAGTGAGACGTGTTATGATAAATATGTTCAAACAGATTAACGTGTCAAACGTGTTCAAATAGATTAACGTATCAAACGTGTTATGATAAATGTGTTCACAGACTAACGCGTTGACATAGACGTGTTCAAAGAGATTGATATGTTAAGATAAACGTATCAATTTTTTGTGTTCAAAATAATTATCACTGATATCGTTATTATCAGACAAGCCAAACAAGCATAATCTAAGTAAAATAAATAATTTTATTAACACTTATTCCATTTGTAGTATGTTTTTTTATACCTAATTATTACTATAAAAAAAATTAATTATTACTACAAAATTATTTTTAAAAAAAATCGATACCATCAATCGCTATTTTTATTGCATAATAAATTAATTTAATGTCAGTCTAATTAATTAGGTTTGATAAAAGGTTTTAAGTAAACTGTACATGATAACTTCATGATAACTGATACTTAAACATTTTAGGAATATCAGTTGAGCAACATATGCGTTTCAAGATTAATACGTATATCATTTTGACGTGTATCATTATTAATTAATGCATTAGCTGATAGTAAAAGTTACAAAATGTAAATTTAAAAAGTTACCAAAATAGCAAGCAATCTTACCGTGGAATGAGAATTTAAAATATCATTTGTAAATGTGATTAAAAAAGGAAGAATGTTAAGATAGTTATAAGTTGATATTAAATTAGTTGATAGAGAGTAAGATAAATTTAAGCATAAGTTATTCCTGATAATTATAAGCTAATGATAAATCAATCAATACGATAGGATGAATTAAAATGCTATGAAATTAATTAGTACACGACGATAAGTTTGAGTTAGAAATTAATAATTTGTTGTAATTAAAAGTAATTTTTAATGCATTGGAAATATTTATTAGTTCATCCCTTTTGTACAATTTCATAATTTATCTGTTAATGAATAATTTTTATTTACATTCAAACAAACAAACAAATTATCATCCCATGCATGATAATTGATAATTTGTTGCAATTAAAGGTAATTTTTGCTGGCAATATTTGCATATGAAATGTGCAATGACATGGAAAATGCTAATTCGTGTTGTTAAATTACGAATAATTATTTACTTCTAATTTATTCTATAATGTATTATATTGATAAATTAAAATATCAATTTGAATTTAAATTTTTCATTTCGAAACTTTTCCATTTAACTTATTTTGAACTAAATTCATTTTTTCTTATTTTGGATTAAAATTTAGTATTTCATTTAACTTATTTTAAAATATAATTTTGCATCGTTCTTTTCCTCTGCTCTAATTGCAAACTAATTAATGTTAATTTGAAAATTAATAAAATTTTAAAATTTAAAATTTAGAGTTTAAAAGTTAATAATAATTAATTTAGAAATTGTAATGCTTGAGATAACTTTCAAGAATTTGTAAAAATAACTTAAAAAGAGTGAAATATTCATTTATATTGACAGGAAATGAGGGAAGACAATCTCATTTATGGGCAAAATAATGAATGCAAGTTAAAATATGAGCCAAAAAATTAAAAGTTATTTAAAGTTACACATTATTATTATTAATAGCTCAAGAAATATATGCAAATGTAACTTTTGCATATTTTCTCAAAGAATTATTCAATTTAACTTTATTGTTTAATAATTTTTGTAAAATTATGCTTGTGAAATGTAATGAAATAAATAAAACTAATCGATAAAAATGGGAATTGTAATAGTAAACAAACTTGAATAATCAAAAACATTTTCAAACATTTAAATCTTCAAATTTTTAAATGTTTAAACTTTTTTTTCGAATTTTAAAATTACTTTTGATCTTTCGTTTTGAACTTATTCCATTCCAACACATTACAATCTAATCTTTCTACAAAATTTGACCCCAAAAAAAAATAATATATATATATATATTTGATCTTTTCCCTCTCTTTTTATTATCTGTCGAAGGGAAAAAGAAAAAGAAATGGAAGAAAAAAGAAATCACTTCTAGAAGTATCAAATAACTCCACTAACCAGACAATACAACAATGACCTTTTCATAACCTTTCATTTATGTAGACCTAAATTAATTAATTTAGATTAAAACCTTTAACTATTCACTGTTCCGTTTTTTACAATGTTCAAATACACTACGACATCATTTCATTCCTCCAGTGATATTAGTAATTTCAATTAGAAAGTAATAATTACAGTAATCATACAGTACTACTGCTACTACTATATACTATTATTAGCAATACTTATAATCGAGATATCACTAATAGCAACAACAAAAACCGAAACACTACTACTATTATTGTCATCATCATTATTTTTAATATTATGGATGACCTTTGAGATTGTCCTTTTGAAGGTTACCATTATTAACAATTCTTTGAGGTTATTAAATTTTTTAAAGAAAGTACTTCCAATAACCTTCGTTTGCTCTTCATATCTTCTCAAATTTACATTTACTTATCCTTTTTCTTTATTTTTTCTTCATTCTCTCTCTATCAAAGGTTTAAAATTGACAAAGTGACACATCGCGGGAGGAATGAAGATGAGCAAGCGCAAAAGAACATCTATTATCAGGTTATTTGTCAAAGATTTAATGGAGCCTTATCTCTCTCTTCCCCTCCCCTTTCTCCCTCTCTCTCTCTC
>NW_018108385.1:104863-111267 GCF_000183805.2 Loa loa | reverse complement strand
CTCTCTCTCCTCCCTCCTCCTCCTCTCTCTCTCTCTCTCTCTCTCTCTCTCTCTTTCTCTCTCTTTCTCATTCAACAATCCTTCTTTACTAATAATTAATAATTAACACAACAGAATACACATATAAATTGATGATTACTTCTTTTTAAATTAAAACATATTTTTTAAAAATAAAATTCAAAAAAAAAAATTTCATTCAAAAAAGCAAATTTCATCACTTTTACTTTTTTTTTTAATTTGACATTTAAAAGTAATAAATGTTAGATTAATTCAGGAGGAAATAAAAGTAAATAAATAATTATCGATGTAACATAAAATTTATCACAATTTATTTAAATACTTATCAAAAAATGATTTTATATATTTATTTTAATTAATCAAAGATTTAAGAAGTTAACGATCCCATTGATAGAACTGTCAATAAAATTACCTGATCAATAGTAATTGATATCATTCATTTCTATCATTCGATCTTTTGTTTCACTTTAAAAAAAAAGTAACGAATTTAAATAATTAACTAACCAGTACAAGTATTATGTTTAATCGATGATGCATAACCTTTGTCACAATGACATTCACCATTTGCCATGTCCCATGATCCTGTCGCTTTACAGACATATGTTGGCTGTTTGATACCACCTGAAATTCTATTTTTTTTAGCAACACCTAAAAGTCATACAATAAATATAACAAGCATACATCAATAACATGGCGTAAAAACATACTTTAAAAAAAGTAACGTAACGTAAAAACATACTTTAAAAAAAGTAACCTGATGTAAAAAAAAAACTATTTCGAAAAAAGTAAAGTGGCGTAAAAGCATACTTAGAACTAATAACTTGACGTAAAAATGCATTTTAGGAAAAAAAAATAAAATGACTTAAAAACGTTTGTGAAAGGGTGATATAATTTAAAAATGTATTGAAAAAATTAGTGCAATGTAGGGACGTATTTTAGAAAAAAAAAAGTAACGTAACGTAAAAACATATTAGAAGAATGCCTTAAAAAATTTGACGTTAAAAACGTAAAGATGTAAAATACGTCAAGACGTAAGATTTAACGTAAAGAATCATTTACAAGAATAATGTAAAAAAAAAGAACCATAAGTACTAAAGTTAAAAAGATGAATTTTAGGTAATAAAGTAACTAAAGGAAATAATAACACTAAACATTACACAATTTATAAGTAATACACAAAAATAAAAACAAAAATTTCGCCTAAAAAGAAAGTTTTTTTTCTCTTCAAGAAAAAAAAGCGTCACCAATAAAGATTTTTTAAAATTAAAAAAAAATGAAATTAAAAAAAAAGAAGCTTACCAAGAGGTGATGAATTTGGAACACATTTACCATTTACAGCAATGATTGAATGCGCTTCAGCGCCAGTTACTGTTTGCGGATAATGGACAAATGCGCGAGTTATTTCTGGACATACTTCATAAAAAATCTATAAAATTTTTTTTTCGTTTCGTTTTTTTCTTTTTTTTTTTTGTTATTTTATTCATTAGAAAATAACAATTCTGTTGGAAATCCACCTAAATTAATTAATATTTCATATGAAAAAATATATATAATACCAGTTCCGTCCATTTTTTTTTCTTTAGTTCAGCAATATATAAATGTTTATCAAATTACAGAATTAATTGTAAATCATTTGTGAATTTAAAATTGTAATTAGAAAAGAATTGAAAGAAAAGTTGGAAAGAAAATATTTTGAAAGTTTTATATAACAAAGATTTCAAATTTTTAAACAAACATTTTCCTTAAAAAAAAAAATTCTTTCGGATTAATTTATATTTGGCAAATTAGCTGACGTTTTATTTTCAAAAGTAATTACTTGAGACTATTAAATATACATTACCTAATTACTTTGTTATTTAAAGAGCATGAATTAAAACAACTTTAAATCTATTACATTTGATTTAAGAAGATTGAATTTATTCAAGCATTTATTTAATTTGAATTTCAATATCAAAGATATTTGATTACTTATTTGCAATTAAGGAAATGTACATGAAAAAGTAATTTTGCATAATAACTTACCATTCAACAAATTGTCTAAATTATTATTATATTACTTTCGCCTTCTTAAAAATTCCCTAATTACTTTTCTTGTCAACTCCTTACAGTTATGCAATTTATAATGTTTAGCAAATTTCCGTTTCTAAAAGATAATTGAAAACTAAATTCGAAACTAAAAAAATAAAACGAATTAATTTATGACCAGAAAAAAAAAATTGAAATTTAGTTCAATTTCTCTCCTTTATCTATCTTGAATTTCCAATTCATTTCATTCAAATTATTTTGATGAAAAATTCAAATTCATTCTGCCAATATTTAATACTAACCCCTAAAACTGAAATAATGCCACAGGGATAATTAGACGAAAATCCTGATGAAATTGCGTGTCACCCAACTCTTGTCCTTTTCTTAGTCTCATTTTATTAAATTTCATTTTAATAGAAATTCCCGTCCAAACTTTCGTCTTATAATAATTCATCGTCACTTCAATTTCATTTCCATTCCCGAATTTTCTCTTGTAATCATTATTATCAAAATGAATAAATTGCATTACCCAAATCCATCGATTTAAATTTCATGCCAAATTCCAAATCAAATGCTTGAAACTTTTATTTTGCTTAAATTAATTAATGAATTCATTTCAAAACGGTCTAATTTGATGATGAGCACTGTACATTTTAAACACTTATATTTCTTTTATTCCAAAATAGTAAAAGGAAAATTGAATTCAATTTTAATCAAAATTAAAATTAAAAACTAAATTTTAAAAATATTTCCTTTATAGCAAAAATTTTAAAAAAAATTCAAATCCAAATAAAACAAAGAAAAAAGAAAAAAATTAGTAAGAAAAAAGCCATCGTTCAAATTATCAAAAATTATTCTTTCTTTTTTTCTTTTTCATCTTTTATACTACTTATCATTAGTCTTTTTTTCCTTTTTTTTTTGTTAGAAATTTGAAATTATTAAAAAGCATAGCAAAATGTTTATTGCATAAATGAATTTACAATTAATGAAAGGGACAATTCTTTTGACAAAATTGACAACTTCCTTTTAACGATGATTTTATGATCCTTGCCAGCATTATCCTAATTCATTACTAACGCATATCCATGACCTTTAAGATAGGTCAGTGCAATTCAAAATGATCATCATAAAACTATCGTAATTACCCCTATAAAATTGGTTGTTTCGATGGTTTGTGGGAGGGTCAGTTACCCCTAAAATTACACTTCAAAGGAAATTATTCATTATTCACTTTCTATAATCGTAATCTTTCTGCTACATTCTCTTTCAACATCTTGTCTTAATTTGACCTCTTTTGGAATAAGTTCATTTCAATAGTTATGTCATAAAAAAAAAAAAAAACAACGATAACATTTGTTTTTCTGACCTTTCTGACCTTTTTTTGTTGTTAACTTTCTCTAAAACAATGCAAGGAAGTAAACATATGATGTCAAAATATACTGTAAAGATTATGCATATGATCCTACGATATACTATAAAAGATTAAGCATGTAATATTCTTAAGAAAGTATACTGTAAAAGATTGATCATATGATCATAACAAGTTATATTGAAAACATTAAGGATATGATCATAAGACCGATATACTGTGGAAATTTTAAAGTGTTAAGAGGAAGAAATGAATTCTACAATTGGAGTCATATTGTTAAATATTTTAAAAATAGTAAAATAATTTCAAAATGTATGATTTTTTCCAAATTAATTTTACCTTTCTTTCAATTTCCTTTTATGTACTATTATTATTCTTATTTTTATTTCAATTCTTATTTGAATTTCTTTTTATTTTTAAAAATTTGCATACACTTGTTGAAGCAAAAAAAGAAAAAATAGGTGATAATATTTTGATAAATTATTTCAAATTCATTTAAATAAATGATAAAATTAATGCAAACATCAAATGTCATTGTTTTTGCATTACAAAAAAAGAAATCTGTGACATTTCTAATTTCAACTAATTAATTTGATTTAATTAAATCTGATAAAATTAAGCATGAAATATTGTATATTTTTTAATTTAAATAAATTACTACATTTTTATGAAATATAAATAAATAGAGAATTTGGTGTAAATTTTAATTTAATTTAAAATTTTATTTAAAAATTTTTTATTTTTATGATAGATGTAATGAATTAAAAGTATATATAACCTTAATATTAAGTATTGATATACAAGCACCCGAATCTCGAAAAGCAAAATATACAGCATCTTTAGTAACCGTATAGCTACGAACTTCTTGATTTACAGCAGCAATTGTTGGATCATGTTTCGAATGTCGTCCAGTATCAGCTGTTATTCGATCTATTAAATCCCTGAAAATTTCTTTATTCAGATTAAAATTTTACAAAAATTCTAATATTACCTAAACAGCTTATGAGTGTAATTATAAGAAATGGGCAAATATTAAGAATTAAATTTTAATAAATGTTTCAAAATTTTACTTTACTATATGCTTGCTATATTTAAAGTTGTTTACTTTACTACACTTAAAATTGCTTAATTCATTAAGCTAATTACCGTTCAAAATTGCTTATTTCAATATACTTATTACGTTTAAAATTGCTTATTTTATTACAACATTTAAAATTGCTTATCTCATTACGTTTACTATATTTAAAGTTTTTGTTTCACTATGAAAAGCTTATTTTACTAAGTTTATTACTTTTAAAATTATATTGTAAATATATGAAAAAAGAATTTACAGAAACGTGAACATTTCACGTTTCCTACAAATGTTATTTAATTTAAAATTTAAAAGGAAAAATTTCTAAATTAATTTGATAAAAAAAAATTTACAATAATAATTTAAAAAGAGAAAATATTTGTTTTTACCAATAATCAGAATTCCAAATATTTTGATATTGTTCGTTGTTCATTAATTGAACAGCATATAAACGGAATGTTTCCTTACATGAACGAGCATTACCTGGGAATTCACTACAATCACGCATTGTAAAGGTCACCTGAAATTTAAAATTTGAAATAAAATTTTAATTTAATCGAATAACAAATATCATCTACAAAATATTTGTATTAAAAAATAACTAATAATCATTTCCGAAGAACTGAAATAACAAATAAATTGAAAAAGAAAGGAAAAACGAAAAAATAATTTCAATTTATAGACAATGTAAATATAAAATTATCGTCAAACTTTTGCCAAAATTTAATTAAATTTTAAATCAGTTATCAACACATATTGTCCATTTTAACTAAAATGCAAAATTATAACTTTTGAAATAATTCATCCTCTTCCCTTCTTTTGAAAAAAAAAAACCCCCCCAAGAGTTGTTTTTTATTTCTTTTTTTCTGTTAAATTCATTTATATAAAATCTTCGTTTTTCATTCAAAACAAAACAAAGAAAAAAAGAAAAAAGCTCAAGTAAAATATCAGAAATGAATTTATTTAAGGAAAGGAAATAAAAAGTCATTTCAAATTATTTCAATATTTCAATTGTAAGTGTATACAAAATTTTTTATTTAAAAAAATTCGTGAAAAAATAGCTAATGATTTGTAATGAAAATTTTTATCTTCAATTTATTTTTAAATGGAAATAGAATTTTGATTAAAGTACGAAAATATCATTTCTTATGACTATTAGTTAAATCATATAATAAATTAATTCAAAATTATAATTGGAATCAAAGATTGAAATTGGAAATGTAATATTAAAATATTAAAAATTAATAATAAAAAACAAATAATTATTAAAGAAATAACAATAAAAAGAAATTATTTCAGTTGTAATTATTAGAATTTTGTTCAAAATACTATATCACTGATTCCGATATGACAAAAAAAAAGACTGAAAGATCAATTTAATCATTAACTTACTTCAACATGTAAACGATTTGCTCCTTTGACATTAATTATTGGTGTTCGTAACCAATTGTCAACATTTGGTTGATCAACATTACAAACGACATACGCTCGACGATTATCAAGACCTTCCGGTCCACGATATGTTTCTTCAAGCCACTAAAAAAAAAAAAATAAAATAAAATAAAAAATAAAAAACGAAATGAATTTCAAGCATTTAAAATAGTATATGGTAAAAAAAAATTAATTGGAATTTAATTGAACAAATACTTTTCTTTTCATTTATTAAAAATTTTTCATTTCTCAAATCTTTCAACGTATAAAATTGTGAATTAAATAAATTTTTTTCTAAAAAAAAGAAAGCTTCAATCAATAATACAATTAAGAGACTCATTAAAATCTTCAAATCTCTTATCAAATGAAATTTTGAATTAAATATAAAAGAAACCAATCCTAATTAATAACACAACTAAGAGATTTATTCAAATTTTTTTTCCTTAAATCTCTTGCCATATAAAATTTTGAGTTAAATAAATTTTTCAT
>NW_018108385.1:98180-104630 GCF_000183805.2 Loa loa | reverse complement strand
AATGAATTTCAAGCATTTAAAATAGTATATGGTAAAAAAAATTATTGGAATTTAATTGAACAAATACTTTTCTTTTCATTTATTAAAAATTTTTCATTTCTCAAATCTTTCAACGTATAAAATTGTGAATTAAATAAATTTTTTTCAAAAAAAGAAAGCTTCAATCAATAATACAATTAAGAGACTCATTAAAATCTTCAAATCTCTTATCAAATGAAATTTTGAATTAAATATAAAAGAAACCAATCCTAATTAATAACACAACTAAGAGATTTATTCAAATTTTTTTTCCTTAAATCTCTTGCCATATAAAATTTTGAGTTAAATAAATTTTTCATAAAAGAAAAAAAACTGTTTAATTAATAATATAATTAAAAGACTTATTAAAATTCTGCTTATTCCTCAAATCTTATATAAAACTTTGATAAAGAATAAAGAAGAAACTTCAATTAGTATTATAATTAAAAGACATTTTATAATGATTATTTGATAAAACACTGATAAATTTGCTTCTTATCATACGCATTTTTAATCCCTTTATCTTTTTTTTTCCTTTTTGTTCTAACTCATATATAAATTTAAAAAGGTAAAAGTAACAGAGAGAGAGAAGGAGAGAGGAAAAAGAAATATTAATTGATCCTACAGGTGTGCATGTCTCTTCTTTCATTCTCTTTTTTTCTCCTTCCTTTTTGTCACATTTCTGTTATAATTGTAAAATTGGACATTTGGACATTTGGACATCACAATGGTCTCTATTCTTTTGGTCACTAATAAGCACCCTCAAATATGAAAGGGAAGGAGACTTTTTCCATCATTATAAACTATCTATTATATTTCATTCTAAATTCATTTTATTCGAGGGAAACATTGAAAAAAAACCAGAGGAGAGGAGGGAGAGAGAGGGAGAAAGAGAGGGAGAGGAGAGAAAGGGAGAGGGAGAAAGACAAAAGATGGAAAAATTCATTTTGTAAAGTTTTTTTTTAAAAAAAATTTTTGGACAATTCAAATTTCATTTTAATCGTTCAACTCATATTTACCAATTTATTCACAAAAAAAAAAGAGAATACTAAATGCTAAATTACAATTCCAAACAAATTTTTTATAATTTTTAATTATTTTTTATTCTTTTGAAAAATTTAAATAATCGATAAATTAATGTAATATTCATCCGTTTTTTTTTTGGATAATTTTGAAAAAATTAAGAAAAAAAAGTTTTTTTTTTCGAATTATTTATGATTGATTATTTACAAATTACATTATTCAATGTATTTATTAATTCACCCATTTCGTATGTATTATTTACCTGAGTATTTTATCTTATTTTATGCATAGATGAAATGACCTTGTGAGACAATGAGCAACACATATTATATGGATGGATATCTCTGGTCAACTTCATGATGACCTCGTTAGCTAGACAGGCATCATTAAGATATTGCCAATGTTCAACTGGTGACATGAATTGTGTCATGCATTCACTAAGCATACAGTTTTAGTATTAGTGAAATAATTGGCATAAAGAATATGAATGGTTTTAAAAATATTGATAATTTTTGCTTTTTTTAAAGAAAAATTTTAAAAATTGTTTAATTTAGACAGAAACTTTACGCTGTTTATTTATTTGTTCATTTGTGTTTGTTTGTTTATTTATTTGAATGAAATTTTCGTCAAAAAAAAATTCTTTTCCAAATTTTTATAAAAATAGAAATAAATTAAATAAATAAATTATAAAAATTTTTGATAAATCAAATAAAAACAGAAAACAAAAAAACGGAATTTGTAAAATTTTTCTGAATGCATTCTTTTTTTTTGTAATTATTCATTGCTTCGAAAAAAAAATTTTTGCTTTCTAAAAAAAAAAAAAAGGAACGATAGTTCGTCGCGTTCTTTTTTCTCTGAAAAATTGAAAATGACTTCGTTTCTCCGAACAGATTTATTGCAGCATTTGAAATTTTATAAAATAAATTTAAATCTGAATTAGACTACCGATTGTAATTGTGTTTAAAATCAAAATTAATCACAAAAACAATTGAAAATATTTTATCTTATTTATTTTTCTAAAATATTTATTTATTCATTTCTTTATCCACATATTTATTGATTTATTCTGTTCCAATAAAAAGAAATTAAGAACTCAATAAATTGTTTATTTTACCCAACGATTCTAATATATTTGTAAGTTATCCTATTAAAAGAACTAATTAGATAATATAAATGGAAATAATATTCATGTAAAAAATAATATCCCTTGTTTATTTATTTATTTACTTATTTATTAATTTATTTTATTCTAATAAAAAAAGAAAAAGAATGAAGAACTCGACAAATTATTTATTTTATTTAAATATAATCCTAACATATTTCCAAACCAACCATTTCGATAATTGACAATTTTGTTTATACTTTTCATTAATTAATTTCATTAGTAAAGAATACATATAAATTTCAATTCCTTTCAATTTCTTCAGTTTTATGTACCATAAACAACAACAATATCAACTAATTGATGGACAAATGCTGTAAAATATTGCTTGTCCACAATCATAAAAGCCACTTAATTGAATGTGACAGAAGAGTCCATCCACCTCATGACCATTTATCAAAAATGGTACTTCAATTTTCGTTCCATTCCATTACCTTTAACCTTTTAACTTACCATTCCTTTATTGATAACATTTATGTCATACCATTTCTTCATATTTACTCCTCTCCTTTTTCCTCCTAACCTCCTGATGATTAAGTACCATTTCACACTAATCACAGTCACCACCTATCTATGCATACATATCTATTTGTCCTCATTCATTGTCTCATCCTTTTCACCTCAAAAAAAGAAAATTATTTCCACTAAATTTAAATTGACCCCATCTTATCATTTCAACATCTAACATACTAAACAAAAATTGTTATTGTTGTTGCTGGTGGTGGTAGTAGTGTCGTCTGTCACATAATGAATAGTACTGCTGGATAATGGAACAGAATTACCAATACCCCATGACGATGACGACGACTGCTACTGTTATTACCACCTAATGGTACTCTAATAAACATCAAGGTTAACTGACTTATTTAATGGATTCACCTTCTAACATCATACATCATAAAATTGTAAGGTATTGACAAATTTCAAACTAAAAAAAAAGAAACTACATGAATTACAAAAAATGAAATTCTTGTGTTAGATTAATTTCATCAAATTTTAATTTCTTTCACATAATTAAATAAGTTTTACTTTAAATGAAATTTAAATGAGACTTTATAAAATAGATTAAATTTACAAACAAAATTCTTTAGCAAAGAATTAGTAAAATTTAAATTCTTAATAAAGAAAAACAGAAGTTAAACATAAATTCGTATGGAAAAGATTTTCAAATATTTTTGCCTTTTTTTTCCATAGCAAAATTTTATTACTTAATTTAGGAAATTATTTATTTTAATTGGAAACTCTGAAATTTAATCTGGAAAGATTTATTTAAATTAGAAATGTGAAATGCAAATCTTATCTTTCAAATTTATCATCAAATATTTGAATAAATCATTAATCATAACTTACTCCAATCTCATCATCTTTCATGTTTGAATGAGTTTGCCAGCGTAGCTCAGTGGTTGAATTGGATGTATCAAGTAGAATTACTGAAATAAATATAATAAAATTCCCATACTTACAGCGAAAGAAAAAGTTGAAAAAAGAAAATCAAAAACTTAAATTAAAAGACTGAAATTTTGAAATTTTAGAAATTTAATTTAAAACAAAATTCCACTCACATTCATAACGGAAAAAAAGTTGAAAACAAAAAATCAAACTTTTTTCTTATCAACTTAGATTGTAAAGGAATGATAAGAAATTGAAGTTGTGAAAAAAAAAAGAAAAATTCGCAACATCTAATCATTTTTAGGATTTCAGGATTTTAATACTACCTGGTTAGCATAATGATAAGAACCTTTATTATCCATAGGTAAGCAAAGAAGAGCTCGAAATTATACATCAGAGATAGATTATTACTGTTGTTATTAGTAATTAATATTGTCATCAGAGTCATTACTATTATTATTAACTATTGATTACTATTATTAATTATTATTATTATCACTATTGCTATTATTATTGTTTATTATTACTATTATTACTAACTACTGACTACTATTATTAATTATTATTATTGTTACTATTGCTATTATTATTGTTTATTATTACTATTATTATTATTATTACTATCACTATTATTATCATATATCAAAGTAACATGAATGTTGAAAATACCTGACCTTTTAAACAAATGAGATATTAGGTTGGAAATGGAATAAATGATTTTTCATTTTATTGTCGTCAGTTCTTTTAATAAAAAATTTTAATAAATTTAATAATTAAATTGATAAAAACAAAAATGAAACGAGTAATAGAATGATAAAAATGATATCAATTTTTGCAATAAATTATAGATTATATTCAAAATTAAGATGATAACGTCAAATAATACGAATGATAAGAATAAATACAAAATTTGATAACACTTTAGAATAATACGACAATATTACTTGCCAATTTTTATGAAAATACAAAAGAAAAAGAAAAAGATGGCAGGAAAGAATAACAAAAATTCACCAGAATTTATAATAAAAAAATGAAATTTGAAATAAAAAAAGAAATCAAAATTTCTTTTAAAATTTGGAATAAAAATTAAAACTAAAAATAAATTAAATACGAAAATATTCGTTCGTTTAAAATTTACATTTTCGTTTAAAATTTACATTCCAATTATACCAATATTTGATAATCATTATTTGCAATAAGCAATTTCACATTTAAGTGTGAGAAATTTTTATCTCTCAAACAAATAGCAGCAGTAATATTATGGCAAAATGTGACAAGTGGATCATTTAAGAGATCTTGAAATGTCACCAATGCTTAGATGTCACCAGTTTGTGCTAAATTATCCGACAATAATCGACAATAATTCATTGAAATTGAAAAATTAATTTACATAACACATTATATTATCCTTAACAATTTTTTTTTATGGCTAATTTTTATTCAAATTCACTTGAACTATCTTTAAATCACTTTTTTTTTCAAATAAATATCTATCGCTTACTAATAAAAATTCCTTTCTCGTTTAATTATTTTAAATTAAATACTTTAGCAATTTTTATTTTGTAAAAAAAAAATTTTTTCACTTTCCTAAAATTTGAAAAAAAAAATTTTTCCAATACATTTTTTGTTTCGTACATTTCATTCCAACTAATAAATACAGAACAAAAGGAATAAAAATATTTAAAAGGAAGAAAAAAATTAAGAATATATCGAAATTTAAAAAAAAAATAAAAACAAAAAGAATTGAAGGAATTTTTGAACGAAAAGAAAAAAAGTGGGAAGAAATGAGAGAATTTTTGAAACATAATTTAAAAAATAAAAACAAAGTGAAATTTAAAACTATTTTTTTTTCTCTCAAAATCATTTTAGCATAAAATTTATTTCTAATAATTGCAAAGAAAAAAGTGAAAAAAAAAAAGAAATGGAAGAAAAAATTTGAATAAAAATTTTTAAAATTTAGGACAAACACATAACGTACGTACACATTTACTCAAAGGAAAATGTTTTTGTTACGATAAAAAGCCGAAAAATAAAAAACGGAAAAAAAATTCATAAAAATTCTTTTTTTTTTTTTTAAAAAAAATTAAGATAAAAAAAATGACAAAAAGTAGAGAAAATTTTCGTTTCCATTAAATTTACAGTTTTTTTTTCTTTTAAAGTACTTTTTCCCTTTTTTTTCTCTCTCTCTCTCTCTCTGTCTCTCCCTCTCCCTCGTGTTACAATATTTTATCTTCCTCTTTCTTCATAAACTGTCAATCATTTAAAGTTAAATATTTTTAAATAAAAAAAAATTTTTTCTTAACTTCAATAACTGTGATAGAAAAATAATATTGATTTTTTTAAAAAATAATATTAATTAAAAGATGGTGGTAATTAAAAAAAGCAATAAGAATTTTTTATTAAATATAGTATTAAATAGTGTTAATCTGAAAAAGAGTAAAAATTTTTTATCAATTTATTAAAAAATAGTATTAATTCAATTAATTTTATTAAATTAAATTTTTCATTTTCAGTAATTGAATAATGCAAAAATGATGGTGAAAAGTAAAGAGAAAAAAAAATGTAAGTAAGCCTTGGCTCATTATATTGGAAAAAACATTTTTTGGCCTCATCCTTCTCTTGGCTTCTATTACTTACTTTACTTCATCATCAACAAAAATTGCTAAAGCAATTGGTGAAGTAATTTAAATGCATTTGTAAAGTTGGAAAAGTTTTTGAAATTTTAGTGCCATAAATAATAAAAATAGGCCAAAATATTCCATCCTTTATTTGTGTTAAATATTTGATTATTAAATAATAAAAATACTTTTATTTCTATTATTTCCCTTTCCTAATTTCTTATATTCATTCTTTTGAGG
>NW_018108385.1:93290-97995 GCF_000183805.2 Loa loa | reverse complement strand
GGGGGAGAGAGAGGGAGAGGGAAAGAGATGGAAAATTAAAAAGAAAAGGATTACAAATTTGACTGCTTATCGTTCCGATCGAATATACCACAATAATTAGTAGTATTAAAACATCTGCGCCCATTTATTATATAAACATATATCCGATGAGATGAATAAGAATTTATCAAATCGAAGAATTGATAGCAAAAAAAAAAAACTAAAAAACTGATTATTCATTGGTAATTTTAAATTATCAAATTATCAGGGTGATAACATTTACTGTTTATTAATAATGAAAAAAAGCGATGAAAACTAGCATAAATATTATTTTAAACTATAAATGTAACATTTTGAAAAAAAAGTTTTAAAAATTAATTTTAAAAAAATTCGATGGGAAGGTTAATTATATCAAAAAAAAAAAGAAACTAAAAATTCATAACAAAAATAAACATTTAGGCAAATATTGATTAAAATTTTGTATTAAAATGAAATTAAATTAAAGAATTATAATTTTATTATGAGAAAATAAAAACAAACAAACGAAATAAATGTAATAAATTAAATGTTAAAGCAAAAAATTTTGAACAATTTATTATTTCTCACATATTATTACATGCTTTAAATTGGAAAAATCATAAATTCTTTATTTTTTCCTTCGGAGGAAATGAATTTAATTATCATTAAATAGCAAATTAAAATTCAGAACTTTAAAGGTTACAAATTAAAACAATAATTAATCAAATATTCATTTGAGGACAATTAATCGATTAGAGAAGTAATTTTGGTTTAATTTTTAGCACAAAAAGTTTTGATTATTTTTTACTGTTTTTAATTAAAATATGTCAATCATAATGAATTTTGGGATGGCATCCAATTCTAATTAAGTACGAATGAAATGAATGTGACGAAGAATTACTACATTATATGTCTAACAACTAACTAAATAGCAAACTAAAAATTTGAACCTAAAAGTTATAAATTAAATGATAATTAAAAATTCATTTAATGATAAGTAAACAAGTAAAAAAGTAATTCTGATTTGATTTCTAACACCAAAATATTTGTAATTATATTTAAAATAGATAAATGTTAACTTCATCGAATATCATTCCTTCCTTCATTTTCAAACTTTTCTTATCCAATTAAGTAATTTATCATCAAATTGTCATCCTTTTCGGTAAAGAAATGATAAATGAATCAATATTACACAGTAACGAAAAGAAAGCCGACATACTTTACTATCACTAATAATCAAACAGATGAATTATTGACATAGAAGGTATATGAGAGAGGGAGAGAAAGAGAGAGAGAGAGAGAAGGAGGTATACCTTTTAATTATTATCACCTTCACTATCCAATATGTATATTTATTTACTCATAATTATTTCTCGTTCCATTCTATAACTCTTAAATATCATCATTATCATTATCTTCATCGTTATTATTATCAATATCATTGAGTGATACCATACAATATTTGTAACTCCAATGAATGATTTATTGTGATTATTATTCTTATCATTTTTCTAATATTATCATATCTTTTTTTTTTCATATCCATCCCTTTCATATATCTTCAAATAATATCCTTATCATTATCAGTACAATTGTTTACATGATACAGTGACAGAAAAAGAGAAGGCATATAAAAGGTGTTTATTCCAAATGTTGTTTCCTTTTTTAACCATTCGCTTTCCCTAACCTTTAACCTATTCAATGATAAATATGATAATGAAATTATCATATTTATGATCACTGTGAAATAAAACACAAATGTTTTATCAAACAAAACTCGAATATAAAATACTTTACAAAAAATGACCTTTTTTCAACCTAATTACATTAATTTGGAAATTTATGAAAAGACTGGATGAATGAATAACTACTGTTCTGATAATCATATTGATAATCAATAGATAAAGAGATCGTAATCATATTTGAAATTCCATTTTTTAGAACATGAACAAAGGACAATTTGGTAATTTTTACATAAATTAAAATGTGAAATAAGAAAGAACGAACAAACTTCCCATTTATTTTATAACTATTATTTAAGTATTCGCATTATAATATTTGATATTTAATTACCTTTTAAAACCATTAAATCATCAATCATTGCTTTTTTCTTTTTTGACCTTAGATTCCAATCTTCGTTCTTTGCAGGAATTAATTAACTATTTAACAACTTTGACACAAAAGAAAAAAGAATTCAAAAATTTAATAATTTAAAAACCTTTGTAAAATCTTGTTTTGCTGTTTGTTATCTTTTAAATTTTTTAAAGATTTCGTTTTTTTTTTGCTTTTTCTTTTTTTTTTTTAAAATGCCATTCAAATATACAGTCAATGTGCTTTTCGTACTTTTCTTTTTTTTTTTAACTTTTTTATCCATTCTTTCCCAGCATACTTAACAAAATTCCTTTTTTCCCACTCATAAATTTCGACATTTGTTCCATTTTACCTTTTTTTCTTTTTTTAACTTTGAACTAAAAATAACTAATGGAACGTTTCAGAGAGTTAAACTTACTTTTACTTTACATAGCCTAGAAAAAAAAAAGCCAAGTATCCAAGAAGCAAAAAAAAAATAGTCAAGTATCTTTATAATATCTACAACAGGTAATAATGATGAAATATTACAAAATTTCTTAATTTTGATTTTATATCTAATTAATAGTTTTATTAGCTAATTAATATTCTATTTATTTTTTGCTATTTAATCATTCCTTTTTATCCCGATTATTAAGGAATTAATTATTCAAATTTAAAATTCATCATTCTTTTTTCCTCAATTCCTTTTTTTTTTTTGTTATAATAATTTAATGTTTGTGTAAAAATATTTGAATAAATTAAGTATAATGTAATCTTATTTATAATAATACTATCTTTTATCATACTATCAGTAAATAATCAGTGATAAATATGATAATATATCCACAAATTTTTTTCAATAAATTTAATACAAACTAGTATTATAATACTATCTTCACCATATCACAAATAATTAATCAGTGATAAATTTGATAATAAAACAATAAATTTTTAAAAGGAATTAAGTATAAAGTAATATTATTTATAGCAAATGTTATCTCTTATCATATTACAAACTAATCAGTAATATTGATAATATATTCATAAATTTTTAAATAAATTAAGTACAAACTATTTCCATAACAATTCATAAAATTTTGAATAAATTACGTATAAACTGTCCCTATAATACTACCGTTAATTAATCATATTGCAAATAATTAATCAGTGATAAATTTGATAACATTTATTATTTATTTATAAATTTTCCTTTTCCAATAATATTATGATAAGAGTGATAGACATTTGCATGGATAATTAAACAAATTAAGCATTTATTTTCGCTTAACTATTTCCCATAGATTTATTCAATCAAAAATCTGTCTTCTCATTTTTTTTTTTCTGGGAGAAAAATCAAAAGATCGTATCATTGCTTATCCCATCCCTTACCATATCATACCATTGCTATCAATCAATCATAATTACAATACAACATTTCCTCATCAAATCACATTTTTTTGGCGACATTTTAGTTTTACACCAATCATTTACTACATGTGACAATATAACCGTGTCTGTCTCTGTCTGCCAAACTATGTTATAATAAGAGTTTAAAATGAAACAATTTATTTCTTGGTTGAGAATATAAACATATGTACAGACACACACACACACATACACACACATACATACACACATATATATATATATATCCATATGGTGTAAGTCTTCATTAGTCATTTATTCGTATGCAAATTAATGTAATTCTTGCATTAGTAATTAATCAAATTATTACTTTTGCTATCAATTTTTTGTTCAATTTCTGTAAAATTTTTCTTTTCTAATTTAAACAAATTAAATTTTTTCAATTAAATTTTTTAAAGCTATGTTTTTTTCATAATTTTAAAAATTTTTCATATCGTAAAAATAAAAATGGAAAAAAAAACAGGAATCTTTCCTTTTTTTAAATAATTTTCTTCATACAATCATAAAATTCCTCTCAGCTTTTCTTCGCAAATTTCAAATTTCCTCCATTTCCTTACTTTTAAAGCATTAAAAATTTTTAAAATTTTCCTATATCAATTGAAATTCAAATTGTCCCCTGTCACTAATCATAGTAAGTCTATTCGTGTTTGCCGAACAAATGAGTTAAATGAATACGAATTCGTGGATATGAATAAATTAAGTAAATATGAATTTAATTAAGTAAATATGAATTCGTGGATATGAATAAATCAAGTAAATATGAATTCGTGGATATGAATAAATTAATTAAGTAAATATGAATTCGTGGATATGAATAAATTAATTAAGTAAATATGAATTCGTGGATATGATTAAATTGATTAAGTGAATAGGAATTCGCGGATATGAGTAAATGAATTAAATAAATTCGTGGATATGAATAAATTAATTCGTATATGCACATGAATAAATAAAGAAAATGAAGAACAAAAATTAAAAATGTCAACAAAATGGCCTATATTTTTTAATGATATTTAAATTATTTTAAAAAATTATACAGAAATTATTAAATGAAGAACAAAATTCTTAATTTCCTATAAACTAAACAAAAGAAAAATTTTTTTTCAAATAAACTTTTAAAGTTTTTTTCTTTTCTTTCCCTTTTTTTTTTTGTTAACAAATAAACATTCTTTTAATAATTAGAATCAATTTTTCTGACAACTATAAACATTTT
>NW_018108385.1:89801-93173 GCF_000183805.2 Loa loa | reverse complement strand
AATATGAATTCGTGGATATGAATTAAATTGATTAAGTGAATAGGAATTCGCGGATATGAGTAAATGAATTAAATAAATTCGTGGATATGAATAAATTAATTCGTATATGCACATGAATAAATAAAGAAATGAAGAACAAAAATTAAAAATGTCAACAAAATGGCCTATATTTTTAATGATATTTAAATTATTTTAAAAAATTATACAGAAATTATTAAATGAAGAACAAAATTCTTAATTTCCTATAAACTAAACAAAAGAAAAATTTTTTTTCAAATAAACTTTTAAAGTTTTTTCTTTTCTTTCCCTTTTTTTTTGTTAACAAATAAACATTCTTTTAATAATTAGAATCAATTTTTCTGACAACTATAAACATTTTAGGTTAATTCTTTTTCTTTTCATTTTTTTTTTCACATCCTAAAATGAAAGACATTTAAAAAGAATGTATATACGATGTAAGGACATTTAATGACAATGTATTTCCTCAATTTAGAGAATACCTGAACATTTTGCTACAACCAACAGTGCCACCAAATACCGCCAATAACAACGACAATGACAACAACAACAATAGCAGGAGTAGGAATAAATCGGTCATTTAAATTGAATAGATGAATTAAATTCTTTTTGTAGAAAAACAGTAATTGTAATTTGAAATACAATTAAATAATTAAAGTGGAATGACTTTTAATAATAGGAGTAAAATTTAAAATTTAAATTTTAATATAAATGAAATACATTGCATGAACACTTCTGCATTGCAGTAAACTAAAACAAAGTTGTAACTTTTTTTTTATTTTTTTAGAATTTTGATCATAAATAAAAAAAATGAGATGAAAATGATAAGGAGAGAGAAAGAGAGAGAGGGAGAGAGAGAGAGAGACAAGAGAGGGAAAGAGAAAAAAGAAAGAACGAAAATTTTTCATACCTTTTTTAGATGTGACCGTAAACCATAGTGTAAATAGTAGTAGTAGTTGATGAACCGAGAATGGAATCAATTTAACTGCGACAGTCGGTGACAATACCGGGCTGTTTACAGGTGGCTGCATAAGAGCCCCTAATTGCCCGAGGTTAAAGGTTAATTTAATTCGCTCAAAAATAATATTTACAAAACTGAGCCAAGAAAAAAAAGGAGGAAGATGAAGAATAAAGTTCCCAGTTGAAATTTGTGAATATAGCAAATGATTGGATGATAGCTAATGTAATTAGCGCCTGAATTGCTTAATTATTTTTGATAGCATTTCTTTCCATTGAGCAATATTAAGCCAACAAATCATATAGCCTTAGCTATTGCCAATAATTGGCCATAAGAATTTGCCTGAAATTATTAAATATTTCATTTAAAAATACAATTAATTTTTTGACATTAATTGACATATTGAAGACGTGCGTACGTGTTTAACCAACGATGAAATAATGCAAACGTACGTGTGCTTAGTGAGAATATAATGCATACGTACGTATGTTTAGTGCTTAAATAATGCGCACATAAGTTTAGTGATAAAATAATGCACACGTACGTGTGCTTAGCAATAAAATAAGATACACGTACGTGCTTGTTGGCAGACTAATTGTTATTGTTATAACAAACGTAAATCAATTTTAATTCAAATTCTAAACAGTTGTAAGTTTAAAAAAAAAAAGATATTAAATGAATATATTAAGTTGGTAATTTTGACTATGTTATTATACAATATCAAACTAATATGAAAAAAAAAAACTTCCGCTTATACAATGTAATCAAATTTCTAACCAATGATTAGTAATACATTGAAAATAATTAATTAAATAATTAAAATATTTGAATTGGGAAAAAAGGAATATGAGTAAGGATGATATTTCAATTTTAGAAAATAAACAAACAATAATTAATTAAATATTTATCCGTGGATAAGTTTAATGGATGAAATATGCAAAAGTAAACAGATGTTTGATTGGGAATGAAGGAATGAGAAGAGATAATAATTAGAGATCTTATCAGTGCCATTTTGATATAAATGTTATCGATGGATTGATATGCTTTACTAATAATCATACAAATGGAAAATTACTTAAACTCAATGGCTATAATCTAAAATAATAAAAGTCACAAGAAAGGATGATTCTAGAAAGCATATCAATCAATACGTGGAACTACAGTATACCCCATAGCCGGATTAATGAATTTAGTTTGCCAACTTCGATACTTCTCATCCGGATTAATAAAAATAGATAGCTTATCATACTTCGATATATTTCTTCTTTCCGGATCAATGAATTTAACTTGTCAACTTTGACACTTCTCACCCGGATTAATAAAAATAGATAGCTTATCATACTTCGATATGCTTCCCCTTTCCGGACTAACAAATTTAGCTCGCCAACTTTGATATACTTCCCATCCGGATTAATATAAATAGCTTATCATACTTTGATATACTCTTACTTTCCGGATTTAGTAAAGGGCTGATTTTTTCTCTTTATCCGATTTCATCGCTACTCAATCAATGTAATTAGTCCGGAAAAGATCCAAAATAAGCGCAAAATGATGAGAATGATGTGACAATTAACAAACGAATAACATACATAAAATCCGTGAAAAGTGCACTTTGACTGAAAATGGCGCAAATGATACGGTCTGATAGAACAAAACAAAACCAGAAATTTGTTACATACACACATACACAAACAGATACACACACACATACACACATACATACATACATACATACATACACACACACACACACACACACACATTTCCAGCAAACAATAATACCGCCGACAACGCAAGCGCTGTGGGCGGCTGAAGCTGTCCAAACTGATCCATTTGGTTGATGACGATCGCCAATGCCGGCGGATTTATAGGGGTGGGAATAACGGGAGAAGGCGGCGCTATGAGGGATAATTGTTGGTGACGTACGTGTGACCTGACAGGTGACACATCAGTACTTGTTAAGTATGAAATAGGATAAAAGAATTCTTGGAATTCATTTCTGATTACCGATTACAGATTATCTGATTACTGCATTTTTCTCCTGCTAATTATGATGTAATAAAACAATATCAGGCATATTTATTAAATATTTAAATTTGTTTACAATGACATTTTTGATTTATTTAGTTTTTTACAATGGAATTTTGATTAGTTTGATTTCTATTTCTTTAAATTTTAAATAATTAAATTCCTTAAGTAATAACATGCAATAAATTATCGATGAAACAACAAATGGATGATGAAAATTTAATTGTAATTTGAAATTTAAAAATTGTCGAAATGAATAGGTAATTTTTATTCGTCGAAATTTTTTAAGTTAAATTTAACAAGAACAAATTACTTTTCATTCTTAAAGCGAAAGGGATGAGAAGGGAGAGAGAGAGAGAGAGAGAGAG
>NW_018108385.1:86813-88905 GCF_000183805.2 Loa loa | reverse complement strand
AGAGAGAGAGAGAAAAGGAAATGAAGAAAGAAAAAGTGTGTCGACGAACTTTCCATACTCGTTTTTTAATAATAAGCCAATATTTGTTTTAAAAGAAAAACAATAAGCAATAACTCAAAATATGACATCATTATTAGATTATCAAGTTCTTTCCTAATTAAGTAATTAGTAAAGGTTGAAGTGAACAGTAAGATCTATGAGCTTATTCGATATAGAACCTTGCTTGTATTAAGTATGCCTTTGATCCGTATACTTAAATATCAAATAAAAGAAAATTATGAAAGTTGGATCATTTCAATTTCCTATATCATTTGTAATTAATTAAAGGTAAATGTCGAAATGATGTATGCTATGGATTGATAATTTTTAATGTTAAATTTAATAGATGAAAAAAGTGATATTATTATGCGTAATGGATTTGAATATGACAAGAAATAATTTTCATTTCATCTATTAAAACATTAAATATGCTAAATAAGAAGGAAAAAGAAAAAAAGTTATTGCTAAAGTGTTCTTTTGAATATTAATTTTTGTGAGATAAAGAAGAAAAAACGAAATTTCTCTTTCTTTCTTTTTTTTTTTTTTGAATTAACTTTTTTTAAAAATTTATTGCAATCATCTAAATTAACTGATTGCATGTATTGCTTTCAAAAACAATTTCGATTACAAATTTGATACAAATAAAATAATTTGAAATCAAAAAAAAAGAAAATTAAAAAAACGAAAAATTAGAAATTAAAAAGAAATAAATTAAGAAATTAGAATTAATAAAAAAAAGTTGAAAAAAATTTGAAAAAAATTAATCCTTTACACTTTTTTTTATGCGACTGAATAAAGTTGAAATAACGTTAAATTGTTTACGTATTATCTACCCAATGAAGTTGCACGTATCACGGATTAATCACGTAAATTTATCATTTTTAATAAAGACAAATCCATCATTTGTATCATTTTCCCAATATATTTATCTGTAAGTAAACAAACAAACGAATCAATTTAAGCTATCATTGTTAGCTCTTTTTTTCTTTGATTTCTTTTCCAATCTCATAAATAGTAATGTGAATGATTAAAGAACGAATGGTACATAAAGATTAAATAATATTTTTTTTTTTTTTTTATGAAATTACTTGCATTGTCAAACAAATTTATTTAAATTATAAAAATGTGGCATAAAATTAATTTAATTATGTAACAGTATTTACTTAATGATTGGTATATAAAAACACAAAAAGATTATTGAAAGTTTCGAGGGGGGGAGGGGGGGAAAAGAGGGAGTGGAGAGGAGAGAGAGGAAGAAAGAGAGAGAAAAAAAAGGAAAGAAAAACTCCACCTTATAAAAATTATTTTAATGGGATAAGACAGAAAAAATTGAATAACTTTTTAATGAAATGTTTTTTTCTTTTTTTTATTTTAATACTGAATGGATAGGAAAGGAATGAAGGATGAAATTAAAATTGAAACAGTCATTTAAAGGAATATTTGTTTTAAAGAAATAATTAATTAAATATCTTAATTCATTTATTCGAAATTTAATTGAGGCGATAGAATAATGTTTAATAACAAAGAAACAATTTGTCAATTAAATTAAAGAAAGTAAACTGAATATTGCAAATATGAGAAAATGGTTGTTTAAAATGGAAAACTCAAATTGACATATTTAAATATTATTGACTTTTTGGATTTAAATAAAATTAGTAATAGTGAAATTGATACTTGTTTAATGCCACTGACTTTATAAATTCAAATATAATTAGGGAATTATAATTAATATTTGTTAAATATTCAAATACGATTAGTTAATAAATTAAAACTAACATTTGTTAGCTTGTAGATTTAAATGTTTTTTCGTTTTTTATGAACAAAATTAATTTCCCTTTGCTAACAACGTATGAGATAATATTGTAATAAATACCATGTGATATTAGATGGCTAATTTTGGAAATTAACAGCCCTCGAATATGAATTATTTATTTAAATTAATCAAATTTTATGAGAAAGTCTAAAATTTATCGTTTAAACTTTAAAAAGCGACGGATATGTTATCACTTATTCATGATTTTTTTGCAGTCAAGAATAGAATAAAAAACTATCA
>NW_018108385.1:81206-85600 GCF_000183805.2 Loa loa | reverse complement strand
CTGAAATTAATTAGATTATCGAAAAGATGTCTTATCAATTAATTTGTTGTAAATGATATTTTGAATCAATTCGTTCATATAAAAGTCAAAAGAAAAAGTAGGGAATAAAATAAAATAAATAAAAACAATTTTATAATTTTTAAAGAAATCAAAATAAAATTTTATAATCTCTTCTAATTTTAAAAGTGCTAAAAATAGCCTAAAATGGTACGTAAAAAGTATTGGTGAAATAGTTGAATAAACATGATAATAAAAATAACACACTAAGAATAATAATAATAATTAATAATGATGACAATAATAATAATAATGATAATAATAATAATAGTAATAATAATGATAACAATAATAGTAATAATAATAATAATAATAAAAATAATAATAATGATAATAATAATAATAACAATAGATTGATAACAAAATAATATGAATGAAGAAGAAGCGTAAAAAGCGGACATGATTAAATTCAATGATAAAGAGTGGAAGAGGTGAAAAGGATAAGTTACAGAATTTTCTAATGACTAAAATTACAATATTTGGATGATTTACGATTATAATTGCTGTTATGAATGATTAGAAATGATTGAAATGAATGTATCCATCCAATATTTTTCCATAATAACAGGCCATTTTCCATTTGTATCGTAAGTATGGACAATTTACAACCATTTAATCACCACTTTTTCAATTCAACATTTCTAACTATTTTACTTTTCAATAATATAATATCAACGAATTCATTGCAAATAAAATTGATTATTCGAAAAATTAAAATAAAATTGTGATTTTTAAGATTGTAATTTGAAAAAATAAATAAATTGTAATTTAATTAATTAAATATTTTCGAATCTTTCCATGCTATAATATTTATGATTTTCAAGAATAACTTAAATAAATGAATAATTTTGAAACGGTTTGGCATTACATTTAATGAATGGTTGGTTATATTTTGAAATATTTAATTCATACTAAAATGTCAAACTTTATTCCAAAACGAAATTTTGTGATTTTATTCTCAAATAAGGCAAAAAATGAAAATTTTTTCATTTAAAATTTTTAAATTTCATTCAAAAGTACAAATTTGTTTTGTATTTCAGAACTTTTGGCAAATTTTGCAAACTGTTTTAATTGAAAATTTACACATATAACAGTTACACATGAAAATTTAAAAAAAAAAAAGGGAAAGAAAACGAAAACAAAAAACTGTTATAGCATCTTTTTTAATTTAAAAAAAATTTTTTAAAATAGCTCTACGTCATGCTTATTGTAGCAGCTAATAGCATAATTAAAGTTGAAAAAGGAAAGCAAACTCATCAAACCATATTATCTAACATGTAAATTTAACGATGAAAAATTTTACAATTTTTTAAAATTAAAAAACAAAAAAAAAAAAGAAGGGATTTAGCAGAAAGACGTAAGCAAATAAGCGTTGATTGACGTAAATGAAAAGGCTTTTCTTTTTTTTTCTTTTTTTTTATCCATTTCAATGATAGGACTTATTGCGCTTAAAAAAAAATAGAAAGGATGAAATTTTTGTTGTAAAAGATTGCCGCAAATGGTTGGTTGCTTATCAAATTGCTAAATCAATCCAATCAATGAAAAGATGAAGAAACAGTTGGCTTATCTTCCTCTTCTTCTTTTCAATGTAAACATTCGATTCATTCCTAAATTACTATATGCGCTTTTTTCTTCTCTCTTCATTTTGTTAACTGAAAAATGGCGCAATTAATCAAAGAACACTTTCTTTATTTTATTTTCTTTGATAGAAATCCGAAAATTTTCTTCAAAAAAAAAAAATTGTCCAATTTTACATTCTTATCAGTTGAAATCAAATGCTGAAATGTCTCAAAAATACATTCCATGAGAAATGTGCGCCTTTTAAATTGTACCATTTCATTTCTTATCAACTAAACTTATCAATTGTTATCAAATGTTGAAATATGTCGCATTCATTAATGATAACTGATTGTTAAGCAAAGAGAGTGAAAAAAAAAAATATTTTACAGAAATATTTTTTATTTATATTTTGCAAGAAAGATTGTCGCGAATTTGTTTTTTTTTTTTAAACATTATTATTTAATTTGTAAAATTTATCAGCATTCTTGAATTTGTTAGAATTTCAAATTTTTTAGATGCTAAAAATTTACGAGCAAAAATTTGAATTCCAAAGTTCTTATTTTTAATTTCAAATTCTAGATTTTTCAATGTTTTGATTTCAAATTCTAATATTGAAAAGGTTGGAAACATTAATTCTAAAATTTGGAAAACCTCAAACAGTAAAAAAGTTCAATAAATTAGATGAATTTAAATCAAAAATAACTTTGTATTTGGAACTCAAAAAAAGAAAAATAAATTATTAAATTGAAAAAAAAAATTTCAAAAATAATAAATGTAAGGAAGAAAAGGAGCAAAAAAAGAAAAAAAAAAAGAATTAAAAATGATAGAAAATAAATCAACGACAAATGCGCAATGCAAGTAAAAATGGCGTTAAGATATTGAATTATGGCGCACAAATTAAAATTCCCAATTAGCCAATACCTTTAAAAAGTAAAAATGAAGTTAGCAGCAGTTGTGGTAATAGCAGTTATGAAATATTAATTATTAAAAAGTTTTTTTAAGTCGTATTGGCTAATTTATGCACACTGCAAAAATATCTTAATAAATGATTAATTACAGTAAATTGTATTTGAAAACGAAAAATTGCAAATGAAAAAGAAAGTAAGCAAAAAAGAGTGATCGATTAATTTTGAATTTAACTTTTGAATTATTTGAAAAATGAATAAATAATTCATATTCTTGCAGTAATCCTTTTTGAGTAATAATAAAACTTCTTTTTATTTGATAAGCATTACTTTTTCCTGTTTTATTTTCTCTATGTTCAATAGTAATTATTACTTATTAATAAATTAAATTAAGTTAAAACAATAAATTAAATTAAGATAATTGAACGATAAAATGGAATAAAAACAAATTTGTGATATATTTAAAAAAAAACAAAAAAACAAAACAAAACAAAAAACAAATGAAATTATCGTTGAAAAATTTTTGAACAATTTCACTATTTGTTTTATTTCATTCAAATTAATTGTAATTAATATGTGAAATTCTAATGAATCACAATTGATCGTTTTTTCGGTAAAACGACAAAATTGTCAAATTATTGATAAATAATAAAAAGGAATTTGAAAAAGGAACTTAAAATAAAAAGGAATTTGATAAAAGCAAAAAATTATCATTTAATTTCCTGAAAGTTTTTTATGAAAATGCATAATTAGTTAATTGATCGAAAAAAAAATATGACAAGGGTTAACAAAAAATTTACACAAAAAAAATGTATTTTTCTTCATATATACCTTTATAATAGGGTTCAATTTTATTGTTTACTCATTAAAAACTCCAACAAACAGATAGCATTTGACATATTCCTGAATGAAATTGAAACAAATTATTAAAAAATTTTGTCCAATTTCACTTCATTTTTATGAAATAAAACGAATTCAGGAATGAATTGAGAAAAATTTAATTGAGAAAATCTTAAAAATGAAAAAGTTAGGTAATTTAGAAATGTGTCAAATAAATATTCAATCATTTGACATAACAAATGCATGCTATTTTAAGAATTTAATTCGAAATCATTGCTTAAAAGATGAAATATTATTTTTTGAAAGTTTTTGAAATTGTTAAATTTAAATGAAGAATATATCAAATTGTTTCAATGAAATTTGTATAAAATTCCTTTACCTATGATTGTTAATTAATTCTTCCATTACATTTTATTGTTAATTGCTTTATTATACGGAAATTTTGCAATAAATTGGATATTTTTTTAATGTAAATAATGTAAATAAACGGATTAAAATTGAAAATTAAAAAAAAAAGCAAATAAATTGCTTTATTGAATGGTACCAAAGATTTTGGAAAATGCGCAAAAAAATACTTTTCTTTTTTTCGAGGAACGGAAAAATGCAAAAAAAAGAAGAGAGAGAGAGAGAGGGAGAGAGATGAAGCTTACCAACCAATTAATTACTCAGACAGTTGCGCCATTATCTATCATCAAACTTATGACATTTCTGTATGCATTTCAAAATGATTAGCATATATATTTTGAAAAAGCAAAAAGGAAAGAGTGAGAAAGAGAGAGAGAGAGAAAAAGAAGGAATTGGAAAACTGGCATATCTTAATTTCAATTTGAAATTTTAAAATAATTAACAAAGCAAAAGGTTAAAAGTACTTAATTAACATGATTTGGTAAAAATGATTTGAACAAAAAGAAAAAACAATATATTGCTAATAATTATATCAGTAATGGTACGACATATTAATATAATGTCAAAATAAATGATTTAATTGTTGCAATTAATTTTATCAATAAAAATTTCTGTTATAATTCGAAA
>NW_018108385.1:78037-80847 GCF_000183805.2 Loa loa | reverse complement strand
AACCATTAATTACTCAGACAGTTGCGCCATTATCTATCATCAAACTTATGACATTTCTGTATGCATTTCAAAATGATTAGCATATATATTTTGAAAAAGCAAAAAGGAAAGAGTGAGAAAGAGAGAGAGAGAGAAAAAGAAGGAATTGGAAAACTGGCATATCTTAATTTCAATTTGAAATTTTAAAATAATTAACAAAGCAAAAGGTTAAAAGTACTTAATTAACATGATTTGGTAAAAAAATGATTTGACAAAAAAAGAAAAAAAACAATATATTGCTAATAATTATATCAGTAATGGTACGACATATTAATATAATGTCAAAAATAAATGATTTAATTGTTGCAATTAATTTTTATCAATAAAAAATTTCTGTTATAATTCGAAATAAATATACAAAAGTTTTTGCAAACAATAATTAAATTATTTTATTGAAAAGTAAGTTTTTTGTGTAATAAATTATTTCAAGTAATATTTGTGATATTTTATATAATAATATGCTAACTAATTTATTAATATAATTTATTAGATACCATTCCTCTCGTAGGATCTGCTAATTCTAGTGCACGATTTCTTATACAAAAACATTTAATTCAGATGTTCGATTTCTTATACATGAATATTTTAATTCAGGTATATGATTTCTTACATATGATTATTTAATTCAGGTACATGATTCCTTATGTATGATTATTAATTCGACTATATGACTTTTTTATATACTATTATTAATTTTTATATACTATTATTAACTATTATTAATTTGAGTATATGATTTTTCTATACGATTACTAATTTGAGTATATAATTTTTCATATGTGATTACCAATTCAAGTATATCATTTGCTATGTATGCACCGACATATATGAATGATCAAATTTATCAGGCTTTTTTTTGTAAAATTAATTTTTGATTGACAATTTTTTAAATGTGTTTTTGCTTCCCACTTACTTACTTAGTTACTTACTTACTTACTTACTTATTCACTTAGTTAGTTTAGCAATGATTTCACTTATTTATGCAAAAATATGTTAATCAGTTATTAACGTATTTTTTGTATCGCTATATGTCTCAAAGGTGAAATGAAAAATTTGTGAAAATTTTAGGATATATTGGAACTGAGATGCTATCTTCTGAACGACAAATCTGCTATGACATTATCGCTTACGTGATAATGTTTCTGCATTTACCGCTTTTATATCCACGTAAGTGGGCGTAAACGAATACAGAAACATTCCGTATTCGATCACATTGCTGATACTCATTTCATCTAATTCATACTCAAAATATCGTATATAATTATGAAATTCTTAGCAGTATTTGTTGAATTTAATTATGATGCAAAAAAAAAAGGTCATACACCAAAGGTCAGGTCAGGTCAACAAAATTACATTTGTCGTTTAAGTGAGTGCTAATTTATCTATGCAGCAATGCAGCAAAACTTCCAAAGATTGCTAGAAGTTGAAAGATTCAAAGATCAAAAATATTATAATTTCAAAATTGTCGTTTAGTTATTAAGTAAGTGCCTCTTTTGAATTCATCGACAAGTGGCAATGGACGGAAGTAGCAATAGACGGATGAATAATTAACAAAAAAAGTGAGAGAAAAAAATCTTATCTTTATCCAGAAGATCTTGGGAATGTTGAAATTTCACGCATAAATAGTTGTCACCCGTATTAACAAATCGTTAATTTTTGGCTTTCTGAAAGACAGGATACATTTTTCCAGCTTTCATAATTTCCTTATTTGAGCTATATTTACAAAAATTGATCTCTTTGGGGGCATAGAATTAAGATCATAGATTCATCTGGTCATAGATTTAAGATCATAGATTCATCTGGTCATAGATTTAAGACCATAGATTCATCTGGTCAGATCTATATATATATATATATATATGTTCCCATCATTATTCAGAAAAAAAAAGTTTCAGATTTATCCCTAATTTGCCTGTACAACATGATATTCTAAAAATTAATCAATTTCAGATTTGCAGTCTTTAGCATAGCCGTAAGTGATTTCTTATTAAAATATGATTTCTTCATTTACAGCTATTAAACTAATGTCAAACTCTTAACCAAATTAAATAGTATACAATTGGATAGTCAAGTAATTAAGGAATTCCTGAAGACTGAAATACTGCAGAAGTGATGAATTGATTATTCATTTCAAATTTACAGTCCTCCTACCTTAATCAAAATAATTTGGAAATATCATCATTTTATTAATTCGTAAAAAGTCCTGAAAAAAAAATAAAGCGATAATGAAAAATCTTCGTTTTTTTTTCCCAAAATGATAAAAATACGGGAAAAAAGAATCACTAGTAAATCATGGAAGTGTGGAAAGCGACAATTAGCATCTTAGTGACAAAGTATAAATGAGCTAAAATGAATAATTGATAAAAATTAACAAATTTGAAAAAAAAAGAAAATGGTAGTACAAAGGTTAAATTGGAATAAGTTCCCATTTAGTAATTATATTTGGTTAAAGATATCAAAATTGTTAATTGTTATCATCATATTTCCAAGAAAGTTTTCCACAAATCTCTCATTTATAAATTAATTTTTCATTGATGAAATTTTCACATATTCAATTACCGTATATACTGCTAGTATCATAATTTATATCACACATTCATTTCCATTGTTGCTTGTCGTAGTGTCAAATTTCATTATGATTATAAGCAATACTGTCATCCTTTCTGTGCTACCACTGATAATTAAATTTACAATCATTGCAATTTCCTCATTCATTGCTGCTAATAATATAGATATCATCATCATCATCATCAACAACACAACAAACAACC
>NW_018108385.1:75766-77397 GCF_000183805.2 Loa loa | reverse complement strand
AATTTATCATTTATCATTATCATCAATAATTTTAATACTGATCGTTTATCACATCACCATCACCATCATCATTGTTATCATCATCATTACTAATTTTGATACTGTCATTTGTCATATCATCATTGTCATCAATTCTGATGTTATCATTTGCTAAACTTTTTATTATTGTTATTGTAATCATTATTATTACCTCCGATAATCATGTATCCATTTAATTTCAGGGTTGTTATCAAAGGTCACACAAATTGGGTGAAATTTATATTTGTTTAATCAATAAAGACTTAACAAAAATAAAAAAAATGATTTTATCGAATAATACTTATCACTTATCAAACTTTTGATGCTATTGTAATCACTGTTGTTAGCTTCTACACTCATTCCCAGTAAAATTTGATGAATGTTCCAAACTATTGTTGGTGTTATCGAGAGTTTATGGTCGATTACTGGTACTGTAATAGACATTATTATTTTGCATCAAGCAAAATTTCTATTAGCATGGCATAAAGATGACCACCGAATAGAAAGGTCATCAGACAAATGTTTGGAGAGAGATTATGGTCATTGTTATGATTACGATCACCAATATCTCTCCAATATGCTATAAACATTACTTATGCACACAGCTGCTCAAATTTCACATACTTCAACAAATACCAAATTGATCATTCTAAGGTCAAATTCTAAGAAATCAGATAGTATACATCGATAATTTTCAGTTAATTTTTTCTTTATAATCTAGTAAAAATTAAAAATTTGAAAATTTAAAAGTTATTAAAAGTTGCGTGCAACATTTGAAATAATTTGAAAATTTGATATTTTTGATGAAATTCTATAAAAACTTCAAATGAAACAAAGAAAAAAAATCGTTTCAATCCACTTAAAGTTTTTCTTTCTTTTTTTTTCTTTTGTTAGATTAAATAAGAATTTTTGTTTTACAAATATTACTAAATGTTTAATTAACATTTTTAAAAAATATCTAGTAAAAATGCCAGTATCAATGGTACAGCATGAACATTCTTTAATAATTTGCATATTTCAAATTTCAAAATGGCTAACTAAATTTTGACAATATGTTTGTTGAAAGCTATCCCAACCAATATCAATCACTCTTTCCAGTAACCGTTATTTTTTTTTTCATTTTCTTTCCATCTTTCTTTCTTTTTTATCAAATTTCCGAAAAAAGAAATAAATAAAAATGGCGCAAATTGGTTAGTTAACAAAATTAGAAACATCTGCTATTCATTCTCCTTTGTGACCAATTAATCCATACATGGAGCTATCCATTTCTCGAGAATCAATAACCTTTCTCCGTTGTCGTTTCTACTTTTGCGCCTTTCTTCTCTTCAATTTATTCTTTTCATTTTCCAAACATTTCTCGTTGACAGTTTTATGAGCTTTGTTGAATTAGCCTTTTTATTCCCCTTTTTTTTTTGGTTTTTCTCAAAACTTCTCCCCGCATTCCCCGCCCTTTCCATTTCCCTCTTAAGCATTGAAAGTTATTATCGCTGTCTTTTAGTACTGGATGAAGTTAGCACGGAAATCATTGAATGAGTTATATTTTTTTTCAGTTTTTTAAGAGAGGGAGAAAGAGAGAGGGAGAGAGAGAGAGGAAGGAAAGAAAGTGCGACGAA
>NW_018108385.1:72104-75144 GCF_000183805.2 Loa loa | reverse complement strand
GTGACGATTCTACTGCAATTTTTAACAACTAATTCATTAGCGCAGTTTGTCACCAGTGTTCAGGCTGGTTATGCAGCACTCAACGACGAAATTCTCGGCAACAGCAGTATAAGCTGTTAATGCAGCTGCTGTACAGACTGCAATCTCACTTCCACCTTCACTTTATTAAAAAAAAGTAATATTAGGAAGAATTGTTGCAGAGAAAAAAACTTTTTTTTAGATTTTCTTTGCTAATTTTTTTTTTTTGGGAGGGAGTTTTTGGATAGTAAAATGTTATTCGTTTGAAGTTATCATTTGAAATGCACAACATGACTTCCAAAGGTATGGTATAGTAAATATTGCAATATTAACAGGTGAATACTGTAATGTGAAGAATTTTTCATATGTGTAGACAAATACGGTAACATAATAAGTCCTTTCTAAAATAGACAAATACGATAGCCTAAGAAATCTTCCCTTAGTACAGGCAAATATGGTAAGATATGCAATCTTATATGGTCTCTTCCCGAAATAAAGATAGATATGGTAATATGCTTTTCTAAATATAAAAAAATATGGTAATATACGAAATCTTCACTAAACAGAGAGGAATACAGTAATACAAGAAATCATCTCTAAATACAGGAATAATCAAAGCAATAAGCAAAATATTATAAATTTAATTTGCAAAAAACATAAATATTAAAATCAATGATAAGTTGTGCAAAGTTAAATTTTAATTTTGAAGTTTAGCAATGCAACAAAGTGGAATTGAAAATAATTAATATTGTTTTATTTCTTTCTCATTCCTCATACAATGCCAAATTTACATTTAATAAAATATTTAATAAAATTTTATTATAACAACTTTGATTAATTATTGAATAATGTTGACAAATATTGCAATGTCAAACCAAAAAATATTCGACAAAACTTGAAGAAATTTTATAATTTTTAGCGCAAACTCATAAATTACAGTCATAAAAATATTCAAGCGATCTATATTGTTTATTCAAATTTCAACAATTAAAGTTTCCTACCATACCACAAATGACAATAGCATTTTTAGGATGTGCAGTTTTCAATACAGTCTTGCCATGTTAATATAATCTGTGTACTGTATGTGTTACAATATGCGGATATAGTATATCATTTGTGTTTTTCCACCATATCCACTGTAGTATTTAAATATATAAGATAATAATAGTAAATCAAAAGTTTTTAAAACATAATATCAATATGTTACAGTACGCAGATATAACATACCATTTCTGAATTTCTACCGCATTCATTACAGTATCTAAACATATGAGATAATAATAGTAAATTAAAAAAAACATTTGAAAAGATAACATGCAACGTATTGAAGAAATTTCATCTTGAAAAGGATGAAATTTTTTGAAAAGAATTAAATTTGAGTACATTTACATTTTACCATTTATCAAATATTACACTGAAGACCAGTTTGAAAAGTGACATTTTGTAGGGATGACAAATAAAAACTTTTACAAACTAAAAAAGATCATAAAAGTGTTACCAAAATTCTTCCTACAATTTATAATATACAAAAAGAAATTATTTTTTTATTAACATATATTCATTTTTAATCATAAAATATTATCCTTTTCTTTAAAAATTATCACTGCTAATTTATGTTTTACTTGTGATAAGATAAGTGTTAAGTGTTTAAATATAAATAAATATATGCGTAATATATTCATTTATTATAGAAAAATATTGAAATTCTTGAGCATTTTTTTTCTTTCACAACGATATTGAAAAAAATTTTTGAAAATTACATATTTCTAAGTTTTTTTTCTCTTTTTTCAAATAATTTGAGAAAAAAATTCATTTTGAATAATTCTTAATATTAATAAATATTTTTTTATTATTTGATTAATTTTAAGTATTGTATTTGAATAATTTGGAAACTGATAGTAATTAGCAGCCTAAAATTTGAGACAATTATTAAACAGGAATGAAATATTCCTTTAGCTTATTGGACAGTTTTAATTCAGTGTCTCATCGCTTTTTCTTTCTTCTTCTCTTCCGCTCAGAACTAACTGTTCACTGTTACACATAGGATAATGATGATGGTGATGAAGATGATGGTAGTGGACGACGGATGAGAGGTAATTTTAGAGTGGTCAGAAATGTGACCATTGATCATCGATCATTAACCATCATCAATCAGTGAAAGTTTAAAATCGAAACGTTTTGAGGTGTGAAACTTAACACGTCAATCTTACAAACACTCTATCCCATATCAGTTGCTGTAATATTCCTTTAGCTAATAATATTAGCTAAATAATCAAATTTCATTACGATCAAATACTTTCTTTTTGGTTTTTCCTAATTTGTAACAAATAAGTCTTTCAAATTTTCAAATAAAAATTTAACAAAAAAAAATTTATTATTTAATAAAAGAATATTACCGTGTCAACAAACCACAATTAGAATTAGAATTTAATTAAATTTGTATAATTTTAGGATTGAAGTGATGAAAAAATTTACCTATAAGTATTCATTTAACAGAAATAATTATATTTTGCATTTAAATTATTTAAATCGTTTAGAATGTTTTGAAAAAAAAATGAATATATGCTGATTATTTTACATATTTATTGCTGCAATATTAAATTAGCATTAATTTAGCAATTTAAAATTCAAAATGTTTAAATATGAAATATTTCAATGTTTTTTGTTTTTGTTGAAAATTTAAACATATAAGTATTCAAAATGATATAACTTTTACAGTAAATATCACAAAAATATAATTTATATTTCTTCAAAAGTTCAATTATATGTTCTTTCAAAAATTAAAAAAGCTAATTTAGAAAATTAATTTTAACAAGTGTTAAACATATAAATAAGAAAAAATATAAGTTATAATAAAGGTAAAAAAAAATTATATTTCTTTAAATTTGACTGTATGTAATTTATAATTTTCCAAAAGTAGGCTATATATGTTTTTAGAAATTTAAAAATTGTTTTAAAAAATTAATTTTAACAGTAAACTAACAAAAAACAAATTTGAACGATAAAAAAGAAAAAATGCAAA
>NW_018108385.1:66129-71411 GCF_000183805.2 Loa loa | reverse complement strand
AAAGATAGAAATTTAAATGGAAATGATTTATGCATTAAATTAAAATTTGAATTTAGAAACGAAATAAAAAAGAAAAAATAGAACAAAAAAAAAAGGAAAAAAGAAAAAGACGAAAGTATGAGAAAAAAAAATGAAAAAGTAAAAGAATTTAACAGATGAATGCCACATCAATGTCATCTATTTGAAAATGGTCCCATCCGTTCGTGTCTCAATGAGGTGACAGCGGTAAAAGGGAAGGAAGAAAGATAATCGGTTGAAAAGATGGAGAAGAAGAAGAAAAAAAGAATTAGTTGAATGAGCTGACATTTGGATGAATTTGTTTGGGAAGAAAAAAAAGAAAAAAGAAATTTGGACAGCTCAAAGTAGTAGCAAATAATATAAATGTGAAAGAAAATAAATTAATAAAAGAGAAGAGAAAAGAGAAGAGAAGAAAAAGAAAATTGAATAGAAAGAATTAAATGTTAATGATAAAAATATCAATTGATAAAATGATATTTCTTATTTTTACCGTAATTTATACCTTAAAAAGATGAAATAAAAAATATATTAAGTAAAATTTAATTGAAATTATATCTCAAAAAGAAGGAATAAAATTCATTCAAAAGTTTTTGCAGTAAGAAAAAGGAAAGAAAGAGATTTTTTTACAAATATTTTAATAGATTTAACAGTGAATAATAAATTACGAAAGAAATTCATTATATAAGTCAAGGACTTCTCTCTCTCTCTCCCTCTCTCTCTCTCTCTTCTCTCTCTCTCTCTTCCTCTTTTCCCATCCTCTCTCTGTTCGCTTTCTTTCTTTCTCCTTGATCATAGATCATAGATCTGGATAGGAGGATGTCCTGAATTAGCGAATTGGCTTAATTATTTGTAATAGTGGTAGTAAATTTTCCCACATTGATTTCTCACTATAAGTTATCGATTATTGATTGGTTATTGATTAAATATTCTCAATCAATCCATTAATTAATTTTTTAAATTTAATATTTGATAAAATTACTCTTTAACATAATTAAATCTTAAACTTTTCCTTTTTTTTTACCAAAAAAAGTGTCAACATATTTTCCAAATTAATTTTTATAGATTATTTGTGAAATTTGAAAATATTAAAATGATAATATTTTTTAAATACTAAATGAATTGTAGAGAGAGAGAGAGAGAGAAAGAGAGGCAGGTAAGAAGAGAAAGAGAGAGAGAGAGAGAAAGAGGGAGCAAAGATTAAAGCAATCGTCATTAGCAAAAGGTAATTTGATATCATTTTAATTGTTTACTTAACCAATTTAACACTTCACTTTCTTCTTACCTTTCGTTTATTTTCATCTTTCATCTATTCCACTCTTCTCATTCCATCCCTTTTTAACTCTCTTTTCCAATTCACACTAATGAATTGTTTCTTCACACATTACTTCCCTTTGTAAACAAATAAATGAACAAACAAATAAATAAATAAATAAATAAACAAACAAACAAAATGAAATGAAACAAATCAATATAATGCATTTTATTGGTCTGATGACCTCCAAGTGGACACAATGGTAGAGGTTATGATGAATGCATTTAAAGATTGATGAATGTTGAAGAAGGAAAAGTGAGGGATGGACAAACAAATTCCATAAAATTGAATGCCAGTATTTTGTATCAATTGTTGGAAAAAAAATTATAACAAATGAAAAATTTATGTTTTTCAAAGATTTCAAATTGATATATTTCACATTTACATATTATCACAATCATTACTATGACAAAATTTAAAAAAAAACGATTAAATCGATTCGTTTTTTTAAGCTGAAAAAAAAGTTTATTGTTAAAGTGTAATTTTAATTAGTTAAAGTAAATTAATTAACTTTTGACAAAAATATTATTTGTATTTTATCTATTCTTTTTTCCTTTTATTATTTATTTTATTTGAAAATATAAAATATCTTTTATTAAAAAAAAACTTTCAACAAAAATTGCATGAATGTTTTATTGAAAGTAAAGGAATTTCTTGTGTTGAAAAAAAAATGATAAGAGATAGAAATGTGTAAGATTGAAAAGATATATGAATGATATGAAATTTCAATAAATCATTATCATTATCATTTCTTTTTTCTTGTTCGTTTTTTTTGGCTTAAAATTTTATTAAATATGAATAAAAAACTTTTTTTTCTTTTAAGTTAGCATTTTTTTTTGTTTTTCTATTTGATAAGTTAGTCCCATCAAACAATAAAAGAATTTTAAACAATTATTTCGATAATTTATTTCATTAAAAATAAAATTTGTTAAATATTAAATTTTTTTCTTTTGTTAAATATTGAATTTTTAAAATTTAATGATAAAAAATTGAATTTTTATAACGCATTTGAATAAAAAATAATCTAATTTAAGTATTTTGGATATGGTATGCATTTTGAAATATAAACTAAATAATAAAAAAATGAAATTAAGCTGAATTAATAAATAAGCAAATCAAAAAAAATTAAAAAGCACATTTTTTTTTGAAAACTAGGTATAAATAAATAAAATTTGTGATGATTAAGTAGAAATGCAAAACAAGTAAAGTATTGTCTAAAAAAATTACATAAATTAGAATAAAATGTATCGGTACTTAAAAATACATAAATATATTAGAGAATTTAGATTTAGAAATATTTTTCGAATTTAAATTCGGAAATTTGGTTTTTTTTTGTTAATTTTTTTTTTCATTTAATTTATCTTTTTATTTTTTGCGTATTTATTTCTTGTTTTTTTTTTGTTTCAAAAATTTGAATTTGAAAAATAAAACTTTATTGAAAGTTACAGTTTTGTAATTTCATGAAATACTAAAAAGTGTGGAAGATTGTTGTAAACTTCAGCAAATATAATTCAATTTCTTAATACACTAATCTTATTTGATAGCACTTATACGTTCGGTCAGAATTGTCCTCTCTTGAGAAATTAATACTGTCTGCTTCGCATTAATGCTTTGCTGTAAAGTAATTCGAAAAAAAAAATTTAACCATAGCAAAGTTTTTAAGCTTTTAGCAAATATCTAATTTTATTGATTCAAAAAAAAAGGAAAATTAAAAAATAAAAGAAGAGGAAGAAAAGAAACAGATGACAATTTTTGTTTTGTTTTTTTTTTTTTTTTTTGCAACAATTAAATGCCTCAAATTTAAATGGCAATTAAATATTTTATCATTTTAAAAAAAAACAATAATTTGAAGGAAAAAAAATGAATAAAATGTTTGATTAATAAGCATCAATACATCACTTTTTTTTTTTTTTTTTTTTTGCATATCGCAAAATGTTGATTTATTTAAGCTTGAAAAATTTCAAATTTCTTATAAATTTCAATCAAAACATTCGCTTTAATGGAATAATTTGACAATTTGCATTGAATTGGCTTAAATCAGAGCTTCATTATAAAGAATTCATCAGAAATGGAATGCTTCATTCCAAAATTGTGTAAAAAAAAAATTTGCGCATTGCAAAAGTACAACAAAAGTAAATCAAAATAAACAACAAATGTTTGTGACAATTATTGAAAAAAAAATGACAACCAGAGGATATTTTAACGAATATTTTGATGATTACAATGATTCATTTAGTAATGTTAAATTCAATTAATTAATGTTACTTTTGAAAAAAGCATGCTAAATTTTGTAAATTTTTGAAGTAATAGGTAATAATTTCTAACTAATAACAGATTATATAATCAATAAATATTATAAAATATAAAAATGAAATGATGAAATTTGAAAAAATAAAATTTTGCGTACGTCATGAATTTATCTAAAAAGTAATTACCAGAAAAAAAAAAGAAAAAAAATAGAGGAATTGAAGAATGTTGGAAAATAGGAAAAAATTTTTCATTCTTTTCTCAAAAAAAAGAAAAAAAAAATGAAAGGTTGGCATATTGTGAAGCAATTAATATCTAAAAGGAATTTTTAAAAAAAAAAATCAGTACATATTTAGAAGGAATTAATAATTAATATTGATAAGAATCAATGTTTAAAAGGAACTTGAGAGGAATTTAAAATGAATCAATAATTAATATTTATGTTTGACGTATTTAAATCTTTTAATAATGCTTATTAAAAGTAATTTTCATTCAAAAAAGACAAAAAACAAAATTCAATTAATCATTAATTTATATATGCATAAATAAAAAAAGAAAAGGAATGAGAACGAATGCAATTTTGTTCTTTTATTGAAAAAAAATTAATTAATCAATTTTGAATGTAATAGCTAATTATATGTACATATGTACGAATAATTCAATCATAAAAAAGGAACAAAAGTAATGGAATAATAAGTAAGATTTTGATTTACCAATCATAAATTATACAAACAATCAATAATTCTGTATTTATTAATTTATTCATTTGCTTAGAATTTGTGACAAAAGCAAATTTTTCTTTTTTCTCTTAAAGGAAAGAATCGATCTTAATCGATTTCAACCAAAAAAAAAAAATAAATTCGATTTTTCTTACAGATAAGAAAGTCATGAGCATCTTAAACGAGTAATATTTCAATTCATTAAAATGCATGCCTAACTTTTTAATAAAATCAAAAATTTATGACTTAAAAATTTTCAATGATAAAATATATATGTATGCATGTTTGTTTTCTTCTCTTCACAACAAATCTGTCAAAAAAAAATTTTCTTTTTTTTGTCTTGTATAGTTTTAAATTAAATATAAGGCAATCCTTTTAAATTCTCTTCGTTTCTTAAGTGAAATCTTATAATTACTTTTTTTTTCCTTTGACATCAAAGAAAAATGAATCTTTATAGTAATATATTTCAAAACAAATTAATATAAGCGCCACTGTATTAATGTAAGCGATACTGTGTGGAATACGGTAATAATATAAACGACACTGCATGGGATACAGTACTGAAATAAATGATGTTAATAAACGGTACTATGTGAGATGCATATAGTACTTTTTTTAATTGTACTGTCAATCGTTTCTAGTGTAGTAAAAACAACAAACAAACAAATAAATACGATCAATCAATATCGTAACGTACCTACCATATCATTGCTAAGGAAAATAATATTGCGATAACAAAAAGATTTTCTTTTTTTTCATTTGTATATATCTCTTATCTATTTCTGTTAAAATAAATTCAAATTTTTTTTTGAAAAAATCATATGAAATAAAATAGGAAATAAAGAATATATGAAAAGTAAGGAAAAAAGAACATTATAACAGTTATTATTTTATTACTATTATTATTATTATTATTATTATTATTATTATTATTATTATTATTATTATTATTATTATTATTATTATTATTATTATTATTATTATTT
>NW_018108385.1:58534-65416 GCF_000183805.2 Loa loa | reverse complement strand
TTATTATTATTATTATTATTATTATTATTATTATTATTATTATTATTATCATTAATTATTATTATTATTATTATCGTTGTTATTAAAATAGAATGAACATTTTAAAAAAAATGAATAAGCATTAAAACAAATTTGGTATTCGTTTTGTTTTTTTTTAAGCTACTAAATTTGAAAATGTTTTTTTTTTTATTTTTTTCCAACTGCAATATACCAACATTATCAATACATTTCAAGAAATATTCTCTCTTTTTTTATTTTTATTTTTTTTTCGAAAGAAAAAAAAGAAGCAAACGAAGTTTTTGTTAGTTTGATATAATCCAAAAGAAAGAAAGAACGGATTCATTGTAATAACAAATACCAAATCCAAAAGAGAAATTCGTATTTATTTTCAATCTCTCGGGAATAAATTAGCAAACAAAGATATGTTTGGTAGCTATATAAAGCGGGATTCCATCGAGAATTGCGAAAAGAGAATGGATGAATTGGCTCAAGTTTAAAGCTAAGTGTTAGATTTAATCCTACCAAACAATGAAGTTATAAATGTTTGGATGTGATACAGGATAGATGAATGGATGAATAGATGGATAGATGGATGGATGGATGGATGGATGGATGAATGGATAGATAGATGGATGGATGGATAAATAGATACTACTGTTGACGATTTTTTAAATGAAGTAAAATTTATGATGGAAAATTTGCATGGCTTAAAATATCGGATAGGAAAATAAAAAAAGGAAAATTTTAAAATAATTCCCTTAGCAGCAATAGAGCATCGTGTCTATCATGATATTGCAGCATAAATATTACAAAGCTTTTTTTTCTTGCAAAACTAAATTTAAATTTTTAAAAATTTTTAAAATTTTAATAGGTACTTCAAAAACTTCATGAAAACAATATTGAGTTATTAAATATGAATTTTTAAATATCGAATTATATATCTATAAAAATGGTTAAGAAATCTCTTTTTATATTAATTAAGCATTGCATCAGATTCTTATATGATTCCATTGTTAAATATTATCTTAATCTGTACTACGTTGCAACAATTAAAGACCTGAAATGACAACTATCTTATCATTCCTATGATAATTGATTACTTTTTTTTTTTTTTTGCTAAATGTTGCTATCATTTAATTTATGGATACAATATTTTAATTTCATGGTAATTAATCCTTCGAAATATAATTCATTTCAATTTTGCTTGATATTAAATATTGGTTGAATAAAGAAATTCGTAATTATAATTAGAAAGAAAATAAATCCCACAAAAGTAAGCATTAATACATTGTGATTAAATTATAAAAAAGTAATCAATGATATAATAAAATTATCAGTTAATTAATATAAGTAAAATAATAAATTACTTAATAAAAAGGAAGAAAAAATTAGCTAACAATTGAATATATATAAAGAAAATGTAAGTAAATAAGATTTATTGGAATCATCAACAATTCTGTTATTATTACCAATGCATTTATTGCTGAACGAATTAAAAATATGATTATTCCAAGAATAAGCTTTTCCGCTTGCGGTACCAGTCGGAATAATTCAAACATAACAGATATATATTTACACATACACATACACGCACACACACACATACACATACACATACATACATACACACACAGCCATTCAATGATACAATAAAAATTGATCTCATTAGTGAAATGTGGCCAATGGTCATCATTCATTGGTCATCAAATGACAAATAACAACCTATACTACATATATTAATTTGTTTGTTATGCGAAAATAAATTTAACCTTATAATGAAATGTTCAAAACTTTATTTAATCTTAATTTGCTATACGATTATTTCAAATTTCGAAATTATCTGATAACTTAGATTTTGAATTGATTTATCAATTTGAAATGACTGAATGAAGTGATAAGTATTACTGCAATAGTGTTAATATCAAAAGTTCCTTTTTTTTTTTGTTGTTGAGCAGAATTCTACAATAACATTTCAAAGTTATTGTTTTACTTTTTTTTCTTCAAAAAGCATTTCATGGAACGAATAAAATTGAATTATCAAAAAAAATTCCATAATTATTCAAATATTTTTTATTTTAAATAATACAGAATTATATCGTTTTATTGCCATATAAGAGGGATATATATACTAAAGTAATCTATTCTATCTGATTCCCCACAAACTTTCAAAGTTTGGTAATTCTGAAGGGAATGAAGTTATATTGTTTGATGATTCCAAGTGCAATGAAGTTATATTGTCTGACGATTCTGAATGCAATGAAACTCTGAAGTTTGATGATTCTGAATGCAATGAAGTTGCATTGTCTGATAATTCTGAATGCAATGAAGCTACATTGTCTGATGATTCTGAATGCAATGAAGCTACATTGCCTGATGATTCTGAATGCAATGAAGCTACATTGCCTGATGATTCTGAATGCAATGAAATTCTGAAGTTTGATGATTCTGAATGCAATCTGTATGCGTTACAAATGAAAAATAACCTACCATTTCTACATTTTATTATACAGAAATTGCGAAGTTATAAAATTAATCGTATTGGAAACGACAAGTTTAATAGTTTTAATAGAATAAAATAAAAATGAATGATTGAAAAAGATTGGAAAAAGTAATTTAAAAAGAATAGATAAATCGTACCAATTTATTAATATTATGCAATGTATTAAACAGTTTTATTGGAGAAAAAAAAGAAAATTAAAAATGAAAATTGAATTTAAATTTTTTTAAATTTTACACTTTCAATTTTAAATTAAATTTAAAAGCATAAGACTTAACCGCATTGATTTCTCAAAAAAAAAGAAAAATAAAAATAAGAAAAGCAGAAATTTCAAAAGTGCAATTTGCATTGTTATTTACAACTTTCCAGTTCAATAACTAAATGTGATGCAAAAATAATTCATTTAAAATGACAAGAATTCAATTGCCTAAAATACCAAATAAATTAGTGAATAAATAAATAAATATTTACACTTAATTCTTGCTCCGTTTTTTTCCCTCATTACCATTGGTCATTGGTCATTGGTCAACGGTTAAAATATGCAAAAAATTTTCCATTTTCATTGAAATATTAAAATTATCGTAAAATTTTTATAGCTTTTACCATTAGTAACGGAAATTTCATGATGAATTTCACGGTTGAATGCAATTAATATTGCCGAGTAATTGCTAAAATTTGCTTTTGATATAATTTCAGGTATTGCAATAACAACAGTGTAATGGTCAAATGTATAATATGCAAATACTGTAATGAATGATTAAAGTAAATCTGAAAATTATCATTAAAATTCAATGAAAAATATTGAAAGATTGATGTAATCAGTAATCGGCTTATTGTAAGTTAGCATTGTTGAATAGCAAATTCATGAAATTCCATCAATCCAAAATTTTATTTTAATTTTGTTCATTAAAGCTTATTGCAATAGATACTGTAATAAGTTTGTCAACTAAATTTGCATTGCAAGCAAATGAAAATATTAGTGGCATACAAATGCTTGTTTATTTTTATTCTCACTTTTTTTTAAAAAAAACACATTTTCTATTTCAATTACAATAATTTATTTTATTTTCACATTTAAAATAGATGTTGAAAGATTTAAGACAACAATTTATGCTAATTTTGTTTATGCAAATAATTCGGATGACTTAATGTAATTTAATTTGCATATTACACAATTTAAATATTGAATCTATCAGCTTTTCTATGAAAAATATGAAATGTTCAATTCTTAAATATTTATTTCTTGATTCATTTTTAATTCATAATTATAAAATTTGTTAGAATTTCGCAAATTTTTCTCTTTCAAGAAAAATTACAAATATTGGAAGATTTTCGCGATGAAGAAAAAAAAAGATTGGGATTTATTCGAATGAAATTTTTTTAAATAGGTAGTGGTAAATTTTTGAAATAACATTGTTAATAGCAATTAGATTGGAATTTGCTTTATCAATCGTTAATGGGAAAAAGGTAGTCGAAATTTTTAAACTATTATGGTTAATGGTAATTAGATTAGAATTTTAATGGGTTCAATCAGTTCTAATGTCAATCAATTTGATCAAATGAAACTTCTAATTGTTGCGGAAGATAGCTGACGGAAAGTTGCGGAATGATACTGATAATAATCAATGCATAGCTTAAGACTTGTTTTATCAATTAAAGTTTTGAAGTTACGGAAAATAGATAGTGGAAAAATTAGCAGTCTTAAATAATTATCATGTAAGGTTTGAAATTGTGCTGAATAGAAAAGTAAAAGTCAATCTTTAAAACAAATGATTGGATAGTGTAGTGAAATTGTGATATCATTAATGCATGCTTATCAGTAAACTTTTTTCATTCTCCTTAACTTCAAAGATTATACCGCCAACGCAAAAAAAAAAATTTATTATATCATTTTTTTATCTTCTCCTACAAAATTCTCCATTTTTTATTTCGTATTTTATTTTATTTACATTCGTTTCATTTCATTTCACTTTTTTTTTTCATCTTTCCTTCTCCTTCCCACTCTTCACATCTCTTATCTTTTTAAACTTTAATTGATAATAGATAAATGATATGTTAAGAATTAGCCCATCATATAGCTGCATTATACTAATTGCAAAAACTATGTCATTACTATTTTATAAATTAAAATTTGAATTTTTCCAAAAAAAATGGAAAAATTTTTTAAAGAAAAAAGGGGAAAAGAAATGATTGCTATTTTGATAAATTTGATGACAAATTTCATTTTTTCATTTTTTATTTTGATAAGAAAAATTCATGGAAATGTGATAAAAATTGAAATTTTCAAATTTTTTCAAATTTTTCAAATTTGGGTGTGTTGAAGAAATTTTTTAAATTTTACAAAGTGTAATACTAAAAATTGAAGTGAAAATAATTGAATTCTTGCATGAATGAATAAATTAATTACAACAACCAAATTTAAGTTTGTTAAAAAAGCGAGTATAACTTGTATTAATCATTGAAATGTTTAATATAAATTAATTTTCCACGCGTTTGCTTTGTTAATTAGAAGAATTATTTCGAAACTACACTGAAATTCTGATAAAATTGTGAAATTTTAATCAAATTGATAAATTTGGAAGTGGATGGAACTAAAATTTACACTATTTAAAATATAAATTTGAAAATCATTTGATGAAATTTATCATCAGTCAAATTGTAGCAATTTTACAAGTAATAATACTTCAATGGCTTCACAAAAATTCAATTTTATTAAAACTCAACAAGTTGTTCTACCACATCCTATCGTATTCTACCGTAATTCATTCCGTATTTCACGTGCTATTATTGTAATTCATAATTTCAAATCTTATTGCATTAAGAAATTTCTCTTTTTGCTCGTTCATCTTTATAAGAATTATAGAAATGAATGATGTTTACATTCAACGCATTATTGCGCCAAAGGGTCATTATTTCATGCTATAATTATTTCCCGTAATGGTCAGTTCCGATGTGGACATTACAGGTAGAAATGGATGATAAGGAATGATTGATTGAATTATTTGTGTAAATTTGCTAAAATCATTAAAATAAAAGAAAATAATGGAAGTTTAGATTTACTGATTTATTGGCACAATTAATGCATCATTTGATTAAGCTAATGATTATTGAAAAATGATAAGAAGTTTAGGAAGGAGGAGAAAGGCGGGAAAAGATTTAAGATATTATTAAAATAAAAAGCATGAATAAGCAAATTTTGATTTTGACAATAAATACATTAAATATTTCTATAAGAATTAATATATGCGACAATAGCGCAAACATTATTACCATTCCTTAGTACTGAATTATTAAATAACATTGGCATTGAAATGAGATCATATTCACTCATGAAGAGACGTTTGCGCCAGACTAATGGTATTCACTTAAAAAGAGACGTTTGCGTCAGAAATAGATGGTAATCATTTGTGAAGCCACTTTTGCGCCAAGGACTAGATGATATTCAATTATCAAAAGACAATATAAGACTTTTTAAAAGATAAATGAACAAATGCACTGATTTTACTTGTCCGTACCGTAATTATACAGTAATATATGCCGTAATTATACAGTAGATAGGCATTTTTTACTTTGGCTACGGTGAGTAATAAGACAACTTTGATAGTGATAAAAAGCGGTAATTATTTGATAATTTGACAAATAAATTTAGCAATAAAAATGAAAAAATTATTTGCAGATTAAGTGTAGCTAAAAATTAATAAGGTCTCGTCGATATAACTGATATAAAAGTTGGTTATCAGCTTATCACTAAAAAAAATTATCAGAAGACTTGCTATCTCTTGATAACAATCGATTAATAAGCTAAATTCTTCTGAATGGTACTACTGAATGCAAACAAATTAAATTGTGTAACCTTTGATCATTAGCATTTCTATTGATATGAGGAATGGTAACATTCGAAATTGATCAGTGACCAAGTTGTGCAAAATTCTTATCATTGTCATTTCTAATACTGATATGAGGAATGATAATATTCAAATTTGATTAAAGAGAGGGAAAGAAGAAAGATAAGAGTAAATGTTAATCGATTATGATCTGTTCATTGAGACATATTTTATTTCAATTTTATCTATAGCAGTGTCATTTTAAATTTGTCAATGCAAATGAATATTTAAATTTTAAATGTCTAGAAGAAGACGAGGAAAGGAAGGAAATGACGTGAGGAATGATATAGGAAGAAAGGTGACAAAATGGAAGATAGTATTTGTGACAAAGACAATATCAGTTAATCTTAAGGGTATTGTTAGTGAGAGACTTTTCAGACGAAACAAAAGAAAAACAATTTTAATCCAAAATTATGGAAATTTACAATGCAATATCTCATTATTAACATTGTTTTTTTTTTTTTTATCCAACTTTCTCTCTCTCTCTCTCTCTCTNTCTCT
>NW_018108385.1:56085-58115 GCF_000183805.2 Loa loa | reverse complement strand
TTTCTACTTCTCTCTCTCTCTCTCTCTCTCTCTCTCTCTCTCTCTAATTATGCAACAATTGCCTCCTTCTACATACCTAACCTAATCTTTGACCTATGAGCTTTCGGTTGATGAAGAAAATTGGATAATTGCAAGCTCTTAATTAATGGAACATCGGTCACTCCAAAGGTTAGAAATCTTACCGCTCAATCGTATATGTATGCTATTACCGGTACATTTATAAGAAAAATTGTATGTTAGGGTACTTCACAATTAAAATAGCCTGCTATCCATCTGGTTCACAGGAGGTCAAAGGTAAAAGCAAATGACACTATTCTATTTCGAAAATTTAGGTAATTTTAACAATTCAATGCATAAATTTTCTTACTAACTAATATTTTAAATGCATTGAAAATTTCGTAATTTCAACAAAATCTTTAATTTTTGTAAATTAAATTGATGGAAAAAATTCTAGATTTTACACTGCCAATAATTTTGAAATGATAAGTATGCAAATTTTTACCTTTTTTTGCATAAATTATAAACTTTAAAAAATATTTGTAAATATTAATGTGTAGTTTTTCTTTTTGTTTTTGTTTTTCTTCATAACTCCCTCACTTTTAATCCTTTTTTCTGGCCTTGTACATTTTGTTTCTTGTTCCATTGTTGCCTGAGAAATGTCACATTAAATTGATTGATTGATTATTGCTAAATGAAAAGTGACATTTGTAGTCTGATATATTCAGTTAATTTACATTTATAGTAAGACAATAGATAAAGCTATCCATCCGATGAAATGGCCAAGATTATCACCGTAATTCTCAGAGTAATACACTTGAATGTCGCCGAGTTTATTACGGATAAACTTAATATAATTCTTCCTAACTTTCCAAATACTCCATACTAATAGTGAAATGGTACTTGCTATCGGGTAATCAATCTGATTATATGATCGGATAGATAATCTCATTTCTGACTTTACCGTAATTATATATGTGTGTCTGTTTTCCATATTTAGAAAAAACTTTTTGATTATAGAAAGAAAACCGGAACTTTTAAAAGTTCAACCGAATCAATGATTAATTTAATAAATGTCTACATTTTTTATTTACACTTAATTAGTAATTAATAATAATCTTATAAGAATTTAAAAAAGGAACCAAGAAAATATTGAAATTCAATAAAGTTGGGAGGAAAATAAGTGCAGTTAAATTATTTTAAAAATATGAATTTTTATTTGACACAAAAAATTCAAATATATTCATTAATGTGGAAATTTTAAAAGATAAATGTGAATTTTCACAAATTTTGAGTAATTTTGTACAAAAAAGGAACTTACCTTTTTTGAATGAATATTTGCGCCTCCACCGATCATTCCCTTTTTTTATTTCTAAAAAAAAAAGGAAGAAAGAAAAAGTTGGGATAAAAATAATAAATACAGTTGATTGATAACATTTTTCTACGAATTTAACAAAAAATTTGAAATTCAATAAATTTTGAACATTAATTCCAATGCTTTTTTATTTTGACAGAATGCTAAAATTTACCGCCACCAATAACTAAGAGCTTCTGATATTTCCCGAAGAAATTCACACAATTTTTTAGTGATAACGGAGGAAATTATTAATGTTAATATTATTACTGCAATTATTATTACTATTGTTATTATTACCATTATTGTTACTACTATTGTTGTTATTATTATTTATTATTATTTATTATTATTATTTATTGTTATTATTTATTATTATTTATTATTATTATTCATTATTACTTGTTATTATTTATTATTACTTGTTATTTATTATTATTATTATTATTATTATTATTATTATTATTATTATTATTATTATTATTATTATTATTATTATTATTATTATTATTATTATTATTATTATTATTATTATTATTATTATTATTATTATTATTATTATTATTATTATTATTATTATTATTATTATTATTATTATTATTATTATTATTATTATTATTATTATTATTATTATTATTATTATTATTATTATTATTATTATTATTATTATTATTATTAT
>NW_018108385.1:50011-55873 GCF_000183805.2 Loa loa | reverse complement strand
TTATTATTATTATTATTATTATTATTATTATTATTATTATTATTATTATTATTATTATTATTATTATTATTATTATTATTATTATTATTATTATTATTATTATTATTATTATTATTATTATTATTATTATTATTATTATTATTATTATTATTATTATTATTATTATTATTATTATTATTATTATTATTATTATTATTATTATTATTATTATTATTATTGTTATTATTGCTGTTATTACTGTTGATATTATTTATTATTTACAATTATTTAAATTATTATTTTCTTATTATTAACATTATTTATTAGTTAAAATTATTTAAGTTATTATTTATATTGCTGAATGAACAAAAGTTACACTTTCAATTTCGCTAAATTTATGATCTTTTCAGGGTTACTTCAAGTTTATTTCGAATTTAAATTAAAATTTTCAACGAATCTTTATCAGTTTTTTCCTTTTTTTTGAATATGAAATGTAATTATAAAAATATTGAAACAAACGATTTATGCATTTCCCATTCGAACGGTAAATCGTCTTTAAATTTGACAATTTTAAAAATTGCACTCAATTGCTGGTAATTTGGCATAGTAGTGGTATCTAGCGATAGTATATGCTAAATGTTCGTTCAAAAAGTTAAGGTATTTTCCAATTTTTATCGCTTTGAAATTTCAAAATATTTGAAACATTCCGATTTTAATAGAAATGAAATTATTGCAAAAATTTGAATTCGAGATTATTTTAAGTTTATTTAGAATTTATTTTTATCTGGAATTTAACTATTCTTTTACCTTTTTTTGAATATTAAACGTAATTGAACTATAATATTGGAACAAAAGCATTAATGTTCCAATTAGAGATATTAATTGATTCATTAAATTTTCATTAAATTGCTCTTTTCCTTTTAAATGGTTTAAATTTCCTTTTTTTTGGTAAAAACATAACAATTGCTCTTAAATTTAAAATATTCACTTTTGAGAGAGATAGAAATTGAAATTTAATAAATCAAATAATTAAAATCAAACGTATTTTTGCAGTTATCATTTCTAACTTTAGCAAATTCCAATGATATATTCGGTTGATTTTTGCATAAATTTTCTAAAGTTTCATTTCTTTTTGCTTGTTCGATATCTTTTGCAGTAATTAGATTGCTCCATGGTAGTTTTCCGTTAATTAATTCAATCTGATAATTAAATGTTTGAGTAATTTTGTTCTTGTAAATTGAACCAATTCTTCCATCTTATTTGCAATTATTAAATTAATTTTTTTTAATTCAATTTTTTTAAGCAATACGAAATCAGAAAAGAAATGCAGAATAATGATAAAAGAGACCAAAGGTCAAAGATCAGAGATAAAGAAAACAAACAAAAATGTAAAATTTTCAGCAATCCTAAATTTTAATAATAATAAATGATTGATCGATTATGCAAATACCATTGAATAAAACCATGCGATTAGATCATCACGTGGACCAGTTTCAGCACGTGAATGTACTGTCAATGATACGTAACGTAACGTACCACGGAAACCTGCACGATTACGTGGCTTTCGAATTCGGCCATCTATTTCGGTAAACATTCGCGCCATACCTTTTTAATAGTATCATTAAATTCATTTTATTAATGGCGCATTTTATCATTTATATTTTTAAAATTCATAAAAATTTGTAGACAAAAAAAGTAAAATTTGAGGATTTTAAAAAATTTAAAATGGAATTTACCATGATCAAGAAGATAAATTATTCGTTTCTGTGCTCCTCTACCAGTGCAAATATTTGATGGTTTAATATTACGATGTAAAAAGCCTGCAGTATGCATGTCATGCAGAGCACTTATAACCTGCAAAATAATATCTCATCAAGGTGTTATTAAATTGAGAACAAAATTACTTTTACTTTACTTTTACTTGTATGGATATCCGATAAACGGTTATTGGTTGTAATCGTTTAGGTGGATACTGTTCACGTATATCAGCTAAATTACGACCAACAAGATCCATGACAAGATATGGCACATTATGAATTTGTCCCATACCAATTAATGGCACGAAATGATTCTAAATCAATTAAGTACAATGAAAAATTTTAATTTATAATATCATTTACAAAATATTTCACATTTTTTAAAAAAGAAAAAAATTATGTTGAAGAAGAAATGTAATGTATAAGAATACTGTAATATTATGCAAATATGTTGCAATATTGTAAGAGTACTGTAATAATATTACATGTGATGCAAAATGGATTGAAATTTCTTATATTTTTCTTTTTCAAATTTCATAAAAATATAATGTCAAATAAAATATGTATGGTACGTGATGTAAAGAAAAAAAAGAAACTTTGAAATTTTAAAATATTTATCCAATTATGGCAGTAATTGTTAAGTAAGTAATTGTAAGTAATATCTTTTTTTTAAAAGAATAAAAATAAAAATCATTTCAAATTTGATAGAAGAAACAAACAAACGAATTAATTTTACTTAATTACTCGATTGTTTACTTAATTACCTGGCTCATATTATTATAAGGTAAATTTTTACCTTTCCACGTAGTAAAGTTAAAACCATTTGTTCAATTTTCATTCGTCTTGGATCCAATTTAGGTGTTGCAATTTTTACTACTACCGGTCGAGATTTAACATTATCATAAGCACTGGAAAGAATCCAAAGTATGGTTACAGTACTAATATGAACTAATTCTATTGATTCAATTTAATTACAACTAATTATTTACCTAATTATTATTATTTCTTGCACAATAAAAGCATACTGTAATTTATATACCAGCTCGTTGTAAAGCATTTCGCAAGTTATTCGTATTTATTTCTACTTTTATAATATTAAGTAATAAACAAAAAACAGTGTAACTTCTAATTCGGAATTAATTTAACACAAATTAAGGTTCAAAAATTTGTTTATATTAAAGTTTAATCATTACAAATCATTCTATTTGTAGCATTAAGTATTATATTAGTTTTAACAAATATCTAATTTCTTTTTTTACCGATTTTATTTTATTTTTCAATTAATAGTCAAATTAGGGATACAAAATCAATTCAAAAATCAATAATTAATAATTTAGTTAATGCCAGTTAATAATTTACATTAAAAAATATATTGAGGTTTAAAAATTAATATGTATTTAAGTTTAAATATGACAAATCATCATAATTGTAATATTAATACTAATTAATCAGTAATAAATTTTAGAAGGTGATTAATTACTGTATAGTAAAGTATTGTATATGTATAAAAATTATTGTATATGCATAGTAATTGATAAGTTAAATTAATAAGAAAATATTTGAAATATTTACCGATAGATTTGATTATAATTGCTATGGCTTATTCTTTTTTCGATTGTATACCTATTACGAAGTATTTCACCAATTTTCAACATTTCAACAACTTTCGATCCTTTCTTATCATCGAGTTGATGTAAATTCCCTTCAATAGCTTTCATTATTTGTTTAATTAATATTCAAACTTAAAGCAATAAAAAAATTTAAATTTCAATGAAAACTTTTGAATTAATAAGAAAATTATAAAATTTCAATATAAAAAAATTTGCCTAAATTAACAATGAGCATATGAAAGAAATCATTCTCATTTTTTGTTCTCGGAAAGTAATTTCCCGAAATGCTTGATAGGAGACAATTTCTCGGATGATAAAAGGAAATTTTCCGTATTGTAGAAGACAATTTTTCAAATGCTTATTTGGTAGGAAACAATTCTCCAGGTGCTTATTTAATTATTGGTCAGTATACTAATGTATTCTTTCTTATTTTTTTTTCTTTGTTTTTGTTGTTATTGTCGATAACAAAGAAATTTTAGCAATTATTGTTTGACCATAAAAATTTTAATCAAACTTCGTTTTCTAATTTAAAAACTTTAATCAATCTAGAATTCACACCTGTAGTTTCTGCGGTAATTTGGTTCTTTACGGAAGTTTTGGTTTGAACAGACATTTCTGCAAAAGTTTTCTCTAAAGATGATTTAATTGCAGATATTGTCCTGGAAAGCTTTGAAATTTTTAATTACTCTACAAATTTTAATGAACATTCAGACGATTTTTTGATTTGGTCAAATCTTCTATATTGCCATAATTCCTCAAAGTTACTGTAATGATATCATTGATGAAATGATGGGATGAAGTAACGAACTGTTTAACTCGATTACTAGTAGATTAAATGATAATCTCATTCAAAATGATATACCAATTTAAATGTAAATTATCATAAAATGTAAATTATCAAATTCAAAATATTTTTTATTGAAAAAAAACTATTCAACAATTATATTCAGGGCAAAATTAAAAATTTGAAATTTGTTGGTAAATCTAACGTTTGTATGTAATTGTTGGTAATTAATAGCAATTAAATAAATAAAAAATTCAATCAGTTTGTTTTTTTTTTTTGTTTTAATAATGGCAAAATATCTAATAGACGAATTATTTCTTCAAAAAAAAGAGAAAAAACACTAGAGATAATCTAATTAGGGTTAGTATTATTTACCGTATAATCCGATAGAATGGACGAAAGAAAGGTAAAAATACAGTAAGTATAACTTAAATAGGACTGATATTATTTACCGTATCATCTAATGAATATTGATAAATAATCTTAAACGTATTTCACACTGGTCAACCATAATCTTTTTACTTACAATCTTTTTTTTTGTCTTCTGTATGGATGATACATAAAATTCTTTACAGTCCTTCTGAACATAGAATTCATCCCATTCCTTCTTATGGATGATACATAGAATCCTTTCCAGTCTTTCTGAGCACAGAATCCGTTTCTTTCCTTTTCATGGATGGCACATAAAATTCTTTACAGTCCTTCTGAACATAGAATTCATCTCATTCCTTCTTATGGATGATACATTTTCAGTTTTTCTGAACATGGAATCCATTTCATCGCTTCTCATGGATGATACATAGAATCCTTTTTGGTCCTTCTTAAGACACAATTCATCCCTCCTTTGCTTATGAATAACTATTGAATATTGCTTCTTTTCAATTTTACTTTTTTTTGCATAAATGATTTCTCGATCACAATATAATCATTACCATTTACAATATAATCATTTAACTTTTTCGGATTGAATCTATTAATGGAATGTTTCAATAAATTATTTCCATAATAAATTCATAATAAATATAATAAATTATTTTCATTTATCAATCGATCTGTTTGAAATTGGATACCACAATAAACAACAATTAGTCCTTTTTACTATTCTATCTATCTGTTTAGATCATTTTTTGATACTTTTCGAAATGCTTTCATCTATCACTATGATAGAATTACTACTCTTTATTTTCCTATAATAGATAAATTTCAATTCATGAAGTTTTTTTCCTTTCAACGATTATTACAATAATAAACAAATACAACAGTAATTATAGTAATAAACAAATATAACTGTAATTACAGTAATAAACAAAGTACCATACGTCAAATACGACTGTAATTACAGTAATAAACAAAGTACCATATGTCCATATGTCACCCAAATCATTAGCGTATATTTTCAAAAATTTCAAAAGTATTTCAATTTCTCGTTTTATTTTCCATTGTATTTTCCCTTTTATCTTTGATCACTGTTAGTATTTTTATATTTCTAATTGAAATTTCATGCTAATTTAGTTGTCGGAACATAATTAACTACAGTAATTTCTACAGTACTTTTATAAAATATCAGAATTTAATTCCATTTAAATTATTTATAGTTGTAAAAATAACCATCGTTAAAATAATGAACGCTTTTATCCTATTTGTAGTATAACTTACTTATCATTTCCTTATCATTTGTCTGATTACTTTCAATTAGTCCGATAAAAGATTTAAATAAACCTTTCTATTATTT
>NW_018108385.1:33119-48888 GCF_000183805.2 Loa loa | reverse complement strand
TACTCTCTCTCCTCCTCTCTCTCTCTCTCTCCCTACTAACTGAATTGTTGATTTTTAGGGAGAGAGAGAGATTATTTCTTAAGAGATTAACAGATTCTTAAGAAATCTTCAGAGATTATTTCTTTGATTCGCTCTAAACAGTTAACATATTTCATTGATTTTAAATATCATACTTACTTTCCCATTCAAATTTAGCAAGGCTAAATTTGCTAATTAAGTTTGTTAATTAATACGAAGAGTTGAAATTTTTGAACTTCAATTATTGTAATTTAAAACAAATTCATCTACATTTAGGTAACAGTAATGTATACATTATTAAAATTAAAATCCTTGCATTTATCAAAACAATCCGTTCATTTTTTGTTTAAATTAAATTTAAAAATTGAAATTAAAGAAGTTTGCATATTAAAATTTTTCAAATATGCAAATTTTTTTAAAATACGTCTTTTTTATGCAAAAATTTCAGCTATAAATATGTGATTTTCATTTTCCACGCGTATTTTTTGCTATTTCAATCGCTTCACTATACGTTTTTTGTGAAATTCCTTGTCGGATAACTTCAAAACGGTATTTTAATGATTGTTTAATTTTGACTGAAAATTGGAAACGAAAAGGAATGAATGAAATTTAAAAAAAAAATTGGAGGATTCATCGAAGGATGCATCCAATTATTGTTTTGATGAATTTTGAAAATTTGAAATTGGATGGTATAAATAAGTAGTATAACAGTTGGGAATGAAATGAATGAAAAACTAAATCTCGAAATTAATAACTGAATTCCGTTAATTTAAAATCAAATAATCATTTTGCATTTCGAATTAATCTTTGAGGAAATGGTAAAATGATTGCTCTGATTTCCCGTATTTTTGGGAAAAATATATTCTGTATTGTATCCGTGAGTTTACTGTTTCTCCGGATTACAATGCACTGAAAAGTTTATCATCCGAGTATTCCAGAAAATCGGATTGTATTCTGGAACATTCGAATGATCGAATTCATTACAGGTATAATTCCCTTGTTCTTTCGTGATAATGGCGAAATACGAGGAGAGCGAAAGAGAGGTGGAAATAAAAGGGGACAACAAAGAAGCGATGAAAAAAGATCACAAGGAGAAAAAGGTAAAGAGATATGACAAAAGTAGTGGGATAGAAGAGGATAAAAAAAAGAGAAAGCCAAACAGAATGGAAGAGAATGAAATCTGACGAGGAATGAAAGTGATGAAGAATTAGAGAAAGGAGAGAAAAAAGTGAAAATAAAAAGAGATATAAGTAGTAGGAGAGGGTTAAATAGTGGAAAGATAATAAAAAAAAAGAAAAGATGAAGAAAATGAGTAAATACAAAAAAATGAAAGGAATGATGGAACACAGGTAGTCGATGGAAAAGAAAAGAAAAATCAAATAACAGTGCGAGTAGAAGAGGATGAGAAAGACGAGAAAGTAAAAATGGATGAAAAGGAGAAATCATTGGGAAGAAATAAAGATACAAAAGATATAGATTATAATAAAAACAGAGATAAGATAGACGACAAGATTATTGGAAGTTTGACGCCTGAAATGGCTGATGAAATGAAAATTCGAGGGGTTACCTTCTACGAGAATCTCGGTGACCTCTTTCTTCATTCCTTCATCCCCTTGACCTTTGCACTTTCACATTGTTTTTTTTTTTTGCATTCGAAAAAATTTGGCAAAATCATTCTAGCAAAGAACAGCACAGTGATATGGTAAGATATTTGAGTTCTACAAAGAAATTTATCATCGATTACTTTTAACACTTCTTCATCTTCCAGTCCATAACCGGAATGTATTGCTTATTTTATGCCATCATGAAATTTCCAGAAATTTCCCTGAAAAATTTTACCTTTATTAGTTCATAGTTTTAGTCTAATCCGGTTAAACTCTTACCGGATCTATTCCAATTTATTCCATATCTTTTGTTTCCTTCAATCATTTTCTTTAGGCAAAGGAACATTTTCCATTGTAAAGAAAAGTTGGTGCAATGTGCTGGCCAAAATGGTAGCTATAAAAATAATTGATACAAGGTTATTCACTTTCTATCACTAACCAACCATTTGTGATTAATTTATCATTACCCGGATATTTCTAATTAATTTATCATTACCCGGATATTTCTAATTTATCATTACCCGGATATTTCTAATTTATCATTACCCGGATATTTCCAATTAATTTATCATTACCCGGATATTTCTAATTAATTTATCATTACCCGAATATTCGTGATTGCTCGTATATTCCTGATTAGTTTATCATTAATCGGATATTTATTTTTAATATGATAAGGGAGCAATTAAACCTTAACTTTGCCATTTCCTTTCATCATCACTTATCATATCATTCTAAATATTATCAACCAAACTTCTCGAGGCACTAACAAATATTTTCATGCCCTTATCATTTCCCTCCTCATAAATTATCAGTGATAAAACAAACATGCTTTTTCAGGAAAGATTTAAGATACACGAGGAAATGCTTACCACGTGAAATTGAACTTGTTCGAAAGTTAAAGCATGATAATATTATCAAAGTTTATGAAGTAATTTCTTGAATTAAAAGAAAAAATGAAAAAAAGTTTTATTTATGTGTGTGTGTGTTTCTTTTTTTGCAGAAAAACATTGCAAAAGATTAAAAATTGCTTCATTTATTTAAATTAAAATTTAATTTTCTTAAAGATAAAACGAATTTTATTTTATTTTTAAATAAATTTTTAAGTTTTGATTTGGAAAAAAAACTTTCTTTTTTCTTTTTATCGAATTTTCAGGTAATTGAAAGAAAACCATATGTTTGTATTATACAAGATTATACAAGTAAAGGTGATCTATTACAAAAAATAAGACGTAAAAGTAAAGTTAATGAAAGAGAGGGGAGAATACATTTCCGACAACTTATTGAAGCGATGAAGGTATCAATTTAATCAAACCTATGTACTTCATATTAATGCTAATTAATTACAATTAACATCTTAAAATTTAAAGCTTGAAAGTGAAATGTAAATGTTGTTTTCAAAATTTGAAAAATTTTTAAAGTCTAAAGTATTTAAAATCAATGGAAATTGTACATCGTGATATCAAATGTGAGAATATATTGCTTGATTCATGCGAAAATGTTAAAATTACCGATTTTGGCTTTGCACGATTGTTGAAAATTGGCGAAAAATCGAAAACATTTTGTGGTTCACGAGCATATTTAGCGCCAGAAATTATTCGGTTTGATCAATCTATCGTTTAATTCTAATTTTCAAATAAGTCTAATCTATTCTAATCTATTCTTCAGGTTATATATTTTTGAAATAATAGTTTAGCTAAGCTATACTTTGAGCCATATATTTTTTTTTTTGCGACAATAGTCTAGCTAATTCTTTAGGCCATATATTTTTGAAACAATTATCGAATTACATTTTTCAAATAATAATCCAACTATGTTTTAGGCTACCTACTTTTGAAACAATAATCTAGCAATGCTTTATTTTTGAAACAATAGTCCAGCTATGTTTTGAGCCATATATTTTTTGAAACAATAGCATAGCATGCTTTAGGCCATATATTTTTGGAACAATGGTCTAACTACATTTTTCATGTCGTAATCTTGCTATGCTTTAAAATAAATGGCCTAGTTATTCTTTAGGCCATGTATTTTCTTGTATATATTAGTACAACTGCTAATTTTAAAGTTAATATTCTTCCAGAATCGTTAAGAAATTTTGAAAGATTAAAAATGGATGGAAAAAAAAAATTGCCTGATAACTGTTCACTTATTGATATTTAAATATATTTTGATAAAATGAAATAAAATTACTGCTCTTTGAGGATTTCAATAATATAGGAAAATGTATTGAGTAATAAAAAGTTTGAAAATTCTTGCAGTGCTCAACCATATGATGGATATCTATCAGATATGTGGAGTGCGGGAATTGTACTGTATGTGATGACAACAGGAATGATGCCATATGATGATAAGAATTTACGCAAAATGTTGGAAAGGCAATTGCAACATAGGTCATTTAAAAAAAAAGACCCTTTAATTTGAATATATTAGAATTTAAATATATTTGAAATTTTAAAATTCTCTACGTATGTGTGTACACATATTATATTTCAAATTTGAATTAAATTTCAAGTTTATAATTGAAGTAATAGTTTGAATCATATGTTTAATTATATTCTTTTTTAATGCTGAATTATATTATAATTACAAATTTATTCTGTATTGAATTATTTTTTTTTGAAAATTTCTATTTTGAAAAATTTTAGGAAAATATTTTTAGCACTTCTTTTCTATTTCTGTTAATATTTTTTATATTTCAACCTTTTATTTTTTTTAAATTTTTAGTATTTAAAAATAATATTTGATATGAATATTTCGTTTTCTTTTTACAATTTATTTGTTTGGTACTTGATTACTGGTATTACTTCATTTATGTCATAGAATAATTATTATTACAATGATTGACAACAAGATTTAAATATATTTTATCAGATAATTTATAAGTTAAGGACTTTTTTGCAAGTATTCATAGTATTCACAAATTTTGTTTTCATTTCTTGTTTTTAAAATTTTATTAAATTATATATTCGATTTTATTTACTGTTGACAACTTTTTAATCAATTTTTTCTGTTAAATTTTGTAATTTATTGAATTTTTTAAATTAATTTATTTGAAATTAATAATGTAAAAATACGATTTCGCATTTTTATCCAAATTTGTTTTTTTTTTTTCATTTTCATACAATATTTCCAATAGTTTTTACTTAATTTTTCCTCTTGTTTTATTTTCTTACTTAATTTCAATTAATTGAAATTGCTTTTTTTAAATTAATACTATTTGAAACGTTTTCCAAAATAAATCATTTAGAATAATCTATCGACGTACAACAGAAATAAGTATCGATGCCAAACGATTAATATTTGACATACTTCATCCAATGCCACAGAAGAGGTTGACAATTGATGAAGTAATAAATTCCAAATGGCTAGCTGGTGTGGAATATCGTATCTTGGTCCAGGCTATTAATGATTCTGTAACAACTGATTCTGATAATATTACTTAAAATTTCATCGTCTTCCCATTTTTTAATCGTTCCTTTTAGATTTTGGAATATATTCATGTGATATTTGTTATAATTTTTAATAAAGAAAAAAATTCGGTCAAAACTTTGCCTTATCATATCATACATACGATGATTATTGCCTTACTTTAATCAATCCTCCAATTATCACTTAATAAATTGATAAATTTTTTTTAATGATTCTTTTTTTTACACTTTTGCATTATGATGGCATTTTTTTTTTTTAACCATTAGAAAAGTAGTTAATGAAATTCATAGAATAAACGTATGCTTTAATTAGCTTTAACTAACACTTTAATCAGACGCTTTAACTAAAAGTGATAAATCGATAAGAGAGATATCGGTTGTCGGAAAAAAAATCGATGATTTAAATTTGAGTACTTTAATTAGGCATTCGAAATGATAGAATAAATGTGTGCTTTAATTAAACTTTAGTCGGCGCTTTAATTTTTTTATTTCCTTTCCCCCTTAATTAATAAATTAATGGGTTTTTTTAATGAGTATTTAGCACTCAAATACTTGAAAGTATTTGAAAATCGTTCTTCTATTAATATTATAATATTTTTCGTTTTTTTTTTTCCTCATTTATTATGCAAATTCAATCGTACAGGTACTGGTTAATTGTATTGTAATTAAAATTTACAACAAATGTTATTGATTATTAGCAACAATATTTTATTCTAATCTAATTTACTCATTAAAATTTCGAGAATCTTTCGCAAAAAAAAAACTCCAAAAAGTTGTCTCTTATGAGTGGTATTTCGAAATCTCAGCCGAGATAAATTTGCATAATGGCTAATTATTAATTGCAAAATATAAATAATGCTTATAAAAGGAAAAAAACAAAGAGGAGGGATTACTTTATTTATCGACATTTGAGAATGATAAGATATCAGATTTGAGAATGATAAGATATCGAGAATGATAAGATATCAAAGAATATGTTGGCAATCTATATCTATATTAAGTAATCATTTCTATGCTACTATTAATTATTGATTAGAAGTGATGATAATGATAACAACAATATGTGAATTTGACCAACTTCCATCCTCATTAAATGTCATCAAACATATGATCGGAGTGAAAAGAGGAAGAGCGGCTGTGTTGGCTCTTCATGGTTGGTATTGATTGGACAAAAAGCAAAATTCATTGCTGAAATGTTAGTCTGATCTTTGTTCTTTGTTCTTTGTCCTTTATCAACCTTTCCACTTTTTTTTTTTTGCTGTAATTTTTGAACATATTTGTTTTATTTATTTTGTGTTTGTTTGATTTATTCTTGTATTTCCAGCATTTCATAATACAAATGCTTCGATATAATTTTGGCACACTTACAGTAAGTCAATGGAATTGGCTATTTCGTCAAGCATCCACATTCAGGTAATGCATTACACATTTTACGCTTTATCAATTAATTAGTTATTGATCATTGCTTCAAAATTATTCCAAGGATTACTTATTATAAGTTGGAATATGGACATTAAATTATACTGTTGTAAATATGAATACTATGGTAAAGAATAGAAGTATTCTTTTTTTTTTCTTCCTGGCAAAATAATTTAACTTTCATTAAAGTTGAAGTAAAATGAAAGCAAGGTAATAAATTTGAGTGATTTTAATGTGAAATTTTATTATTATCGAAGAAGTTTGTATGTATTAGGGAGTGATTTTTTTTTCTTCTTTTTACCACTCTTTTTTTCCTTGTTTAATACTTATTATAATCGTTTGAAGTTTATAGTATATTCCGTTTTCAGTGGGTCAGGTTTAACATCGGAAAAATTCATGAAAAACCCAGAAAATGAACCGGTATTAACATATCGAAAGGGTAGTACAGAAAGGATAGCTCTTGAAAAAGCAATATCCGAAATAGCCGGTACAACTACAAATGTTCCATTGGTGATCGGAAATGAGAAGATTTCGGAAAATCTTGATAAAAAACAAGTTATGGTGAGAAGCATTTTTTTTTTGCAAAAACTTATATCAAATTCTACTTCAGTTTCAAGGTTAACTGTTTAGTATTTTGTTTAGTTTTTGGTTGATCGTGAAAGTTAGCGGATGGAACCCAAAAGATTCGGACTATTATCAGCTTATAAAGTTTGGTAAACTTCACAAAAGGATCTATTCGCTTTTGTGGTGACAGTGCAAAGGTTACATCTGGAATATTGTCACACCATGTCATTTCATCCCTACCTGTCCCCTCCTAGGAAATATTTCGCACGAAATAATAGAATATTAGTCGCAATTTTAAGTTTGTTAAAAGTTAACTTTTCAAATTTTTCTTTTTACCAATGTCATGTGTTATCATTTTCAAGTGAAACGTAGAAGTGTTTCAGCCTTCAGATCATCAGAAAGTTATTGCACGATTTGCACATGCTACTGCAGAACAAATTAACGAAGCAATTCGAGTAGGATTAAGTGCTAAACAAAGTTGGGAACGCAAGTCATTAAGGTTTTCTACTGATCCTTTTGAAAATAAAATATTGCTTGAGAATGGTATAATTATGCTCCATGCTTGAAGCGAACTGAATATTTGAAATCTTGCTTGCATGCTTGAAGCGAACTGAATGTTGGAAATCTTGCTTGCATGCTTGAAGCAAAGTGAATGTCGGAAATCTGTTAAAACATGACATATCAGTCTTACTTCATTTGATTATCGATTATGCTGCAGATGTTGTCGGGCATAATCAACATCGGGCGTAATCTTTTACAATTGTTTTGATGTCATTGGATCCCGTCAGGGATAATTTAGTCATGATATAAAAGGTTCAAAAAATAGAAGAATTTCGTTATGGTGTGAATTTGAATTCCTTCTCTAATTTATCTATTTTACAGAGAACGAGCAGACGTCTTTCTACATGCGGCCGACTTATGTGCTGGAAAATATCGTATGAAGCTCAATGCTGCTACGATGCTTGGACAAGGAAAAAATATTGTACAGGCTGAAGTTGATTCAGCCTGTGAATTGGTTGATTTCTTCAGATTTAATGCTAAGTTTGCCTTGGAGTTGGAAAAATATCAGCCGATTTCAGTGAAAAATGTCACTAATACAATGACTTTCAGGTAATTGATTCATATCATCAAGTTAAAGTTTAAAATAAAAGTCCAAACCGTTTCCAAATTAGAATTAACGTATAGTCCAGAAATTGATCGTCTATCTGGGCAAAAAAATTAACATTATATGATTTCATTTTCAGATTTGTATTTGACTAAATCGTAGTAGTTTAGGTTTAATTCCCCATTTATTTCAGAAATTTTGTAAAATTTTTGAAGTTTTGAACTTGATTGTTAGTACAAAATTTATTTATAGGAGCCTCGAAGGATTTATTGCTGCTATTGCGCCATTTAATTTCACAGCAATTGGCGGTAATTTGTCTACAGCACCAGCTATGATGGTAAATTATTATTTTGCGTAATGTTTAATTCAAATATATTTATTTGTCGTAACCACAAAATTCTTGCTGATATAATCAAAGATGAACTAAACGATTATTTTAGGGGAATGCTGTATTATGGAAACCATCATGTACTGCTGTATTAAGTAATTATTTTATTTACGAAGCTTTAGAAGAAGCTGGTAAGCATTATCGATTATTGATTGTTTATAGCTAGCATTGTGAAACTTAAATATTTCAAAACAGGGTTTGCTCTGAGTAATCTGTACCACATTGTCAGCAGTTGGAAATATTTTACGTTGCAGGTCTTCCGGCTGGCGTTATTTCATTCCTGCCGGCCGATGGTCCCATTTTTGGTAGTACTATCACTTCTTCTCCCCATTTTTCTGCTCTCAATTTCACTGGATCGATGCCAACATTTAAGTATTTGTGGAAGAAAGTTGCCGAAAATCTGGACACTTACATTTCATTCCCAAGATTAATTGGAGGTCTGTTTGCTTGTTTTTAATCGAGATCATAAGGAAGGTTTAACTAGTTAAAATTTAAAATAAGCAGTGACATTTAAAAGACTAGAAATGACTTAGCGTTTTTGTTTAGTCTCCTTCATTTCATTTTATTACTAACCAAGTTTGGGTTTTCCCTCAAAAGCATATAAAGATTGAAAATTTCACAGCAGATATTCCTGAATATTGTAAAATTCGGAGGAGGCTTACTGGAATGGAATAATGTTTATAGAATGTGGCGGTAAGAACTTCCATTTTATTCATCCATCAGCGGATTTGGACACTGTGGCACCATGTACAATTCGTTCTGCATACGAATACCAAGGGCAGAAGTGCAGTGCATGTTCACGAATTTATGTGCCTGAAAGTTTGTGGCCTGCTTTGCAAGCAAAACTTGAAGCTATACAAAAAGAACTCAAAGTTGGAGATGTAAGTGTTTAGCTCATTAGTAGCTTTTTTCCTAATTTTTAAAATTCTGTACTTATGTTACAGCCTTGAAGTTTACTTCATTTTTTTTAAGGTGTTATCTTTGGAAATAGCATTCCCTTTGCGTGTAATTATAACAAATAGAAACTGTTAAGAATGAAGTTGACAGAAATTGAAACTGGTTTTGGAGCTGTTTTAGGTACGTGATGGCTCGATCTTCATGACAGCGGTAATTGATGCAAAGGCTTTCAAATCAATCAGTTCATATATTGATTATGCCAAATCAGGTGCAGATGGGGCACAGATCATTTTTGGTGGGACATATGATGACAGTAAGGGATATTTCATTCAGCCAACTCTCGTACAAGTTGATGAATGGGACTCCAAATTACTTAGAGAGGTATATTTAAGATTAAACTCTATGCAAATTGTAATGATTTGCTATCACAGGGGTTCGTTACCGAGAAATACTATCTGTCATGCAATTCCATGTTTATTCTTTCTGTTCATGTAGTTCTTCCGTTTCCTTGCGAGGCTTTCTGACTAATGTTATAATTTTAATTGTCATGTAGGAAATAGGTCTTTATTTCATACAAAGAATAGCGTGTAAATTTCAGGTCATAGTTTTAGAAACTCATTTCATTGCTGATTTTACTTTTTCAGTGATGAAACTTGCCTTTAAAAGCATTAGAATAAACTTCATTTTAGGAAATTTTTGGACCTATATTGACTGCATATGTGTATAAAGACAATGAAGCATTAGAGATTGTAAAGAAACTGAAAGACGCAACGGTATTCGGTCTCACTGGAGCTGTATTTTCGGAGGATAGGTAAGTCTTGGATGCTATGAAATTGTTATAATAATTTGAGAGTAATTTGAAGTTTATGAACATACTGACAGTAAACTAGTAAATAGCGTGCATCTAGAAGGGATTAAAATTTGTTCGTGGTAGTGCCATCAGAAGATGATGTTCAACTTGATTCGTCCTTCCAATGCTCTTCGCATATTCTGCGATAGTTAAAAGAATAAGTTGGGTTGAAAGGTCGAATAATTAAAGTTGAAATGTGATGTCTCCGTCATTATTTGTGAAAATTTTGGCATTTCTTAGTTCACATTTGTTAAATTTAGTGTTATGGTCTTTTATGTTCGGACCGTTCCAGGGAATTTTTGTATAAGGCTCGCGATATACTTCGACATGCTGTTGGAAACATGTATCTAAATGACAAGTCAACCGGTTCTGTAGTTGGGCAGCAACCTTTCGGTGGAGCACGAATGAGCGGTTAGCTTTCATCATCCGAATTTTACTGTTTGCTTCCGCAAAAACCGTTAATCACCTTACTACTGGTTTTAATCTTCCGATTCTATATTTGACGAAGCGTTGCCTTTCAATTTTTTTCATTTATCATTAGCAGGATCACTCAACTATTAGGGTAAGTTTTGTATTTTGACAGTGGCATTTTTCCTCATTCATGTAAAACTTTTTCAGGGACAAACGATAAAGCTGGTGGGCCGCATTATGTTTTGCGGTGGGTATCTCCGCTTTGTATAAAAGAAACATCGATTCCGCAAACGGAATGGAGATATCCATCAATGGGTTGAATGTGCTTGAAATTGATCTGAAATAAACGTGTTTCATTCTTTTCATTAAGCACCATTTGTATTTTGTTATTTATTTTACTTTTATATTTCAGGAAGCTCAATTTTTACACTTCGTTGTACCAATTTTATTTAATCTGAAATAATTTCCTCATATAATTTCTCCAGTGAAAGGTTAAGACTTATCTTTGTTTTTCTCTCATTGAGACGCTTCAAATTATTTATCTTATTCTGTTTAAATTTTAAAGCTTGTGTTTTCTGTATATCTCCGCTTTTGACCTCGATTTTTTTGTGTCTTAACATTATTATTTCTACCATCTATTTGAGCCTTAACTCAATATCTGTGAACTGTTTCACGAACTATTAATTTTGGTCTATCGTTGCATGTATTAAAAATGTGATTGCTCTTTGTTAAACTTTTTATCTTCTCACTTGTTTGTTATTTTATTTTTATTTTTTTGTTTTTTGCTTCTGCAAGCAATCTCTTCTACTTTGTTCTCTTTATTTAAATTCGTTTACTGATACATTAACAATTTGTTAAGTTATCCAAAAATTTGTTTCAATTTTTTTCTCATAATCTAGGAATCAGGTTGTACATGTCAAATGCACTTGTTACTTGCAGATGAAGATCATTGATCATAAGAATATCCCTTTGTATTTGGAACCGTCGATATACAGTTGTTTATGTATTTTAAAAAGGTTAGAATAGTCACACGTTAATTGATATTTAATGTTAGAAAAATATCAGTAGCATTACCGTAAACAAGTAAACAGTAAACAAATTGGTTGTTAAATTAAACAAATTAATGGTTGTTCGACATTTTTTATTTCGATAGATTTGAGGTCCAACTAGCTAAAAATAACTGAAGTGGAATATTTTCTTTGGTAATATCTTGAATTTTCTCATTGAAATTCACTCATAATTTGTTCCGGTTATTGCACCGCACAAAATTGAAGGGAAAAATTCGGAAAGATGTATTTTTTAATGACTTGAAATGGAAGGTAAACTTTTGTCCTATTATCCAAATTCAAATTGATAATGTAGAATTAAAATTTAAAATTTTATTGAATGTAATAAGTATTAGTTTCCCCAGAGTATAAAACAAAAAAAACGAGAAAAGGAAATTCAGTTTGATGTTGTTTGCCGAGATTTCCCATGATCTGCTACATTCTTGAATGATGACAAAATTGCAGTTAATGAACTGGACATGAAAACTTCTAGATAGTAACCGAAGAAATACATCATAACACTTCAATTTATTTGGTGTACGAAAAAGGGCCTATTGTTCAAATTCCTATCTTTATTCCTATCTAATCCTATCTAGGGCTTTATTTTCTGCGATGACTGATTGGACCTGTGTTTCATTTGATGGTGAGTTTGACCATTGGTTAAATTTTAATTGGAAAAAATTTGGTATTTTTAGTAAAATTATGGTTTAGATAGGGATTTCTTCAATGTTTTTACTTTATAAATGAAATTTAATTATTCTTTAGAAGCAAAAAATGTGCTACGTAAATGGCGTGAAGAACATGCACGTCGATCAGTGGAAACGGTAGAATTATGGGAGCATGTTTTAAGTCGTCATCCTCGTTCATTGGGTGATGAATTATGGCTTATTTATGAACAGGTGAAGCTAAAATTTTGTCATTCACTTGATGAATTGAATTTTCAGAAAACAGCTGAACGCTTTTATAATTTCGTTTATATTGCTGTAGCTAAATGGCATTTTTTATGTCAAATTGAAATTTTAGCAATTTTAATACGATCGGAAATCTTTCCGGTCAAATTCTATAAATAAAAATAAATGCTCTTTTTCTGTCTCTCTCTTTTTCTTTTGTGGGTCATGACAGTGATGGAACTTTTCATATAAAGGGATTTTAATTTCAAAACTTAAAAATGTCTGATTTGGAAATTAATGGTTTGAATTGAAGGTTGAATTAAAAGAATTGAAAGTTTGGAACAGTACAATTTGGCATAATGTGTGTATGATAAATGTGGTTTAATTTCAGGTTTGCATAGCAGCATTAGATTTAGCCAGAACTGATGTTGTAATGGAATGTATACAAGCATTACAAGAAAGATTTCCACGAAGCAATCGAGTCTTGAAACTACAAGCAATGCGTCTTGAAGCTTTAAAACGGTTTATTTTGTAATTTATCAGTTTTCCCTGATTCTGTGAGCTTTGACCGATGACTGATAAAGGTGACTTTAGTCAAATTAATAAACAGAGATTTCTGAAAGGAATGATATATTTTGAGGTAACAAGTTTTTTTTCATACCTTTTTTTAGTAAAATTCGATAAGCTGGAATTTCTATGGGAATAAATGATACAATTTGAGTAATAAACCTCTTTTCACAGTTAGATGAGTAAACTTTTCCAAGTAAGAGATTTATTTTTTTACTTAAAATTTATTTTTTTTCGTCGGAGAAGCAAATAGACAATTAGTAAATGAGTCACTCCTTAAAAAATGACTCTGGTATATCAATTTTTAAAATAAGTGCTTTCAATTACAATTTTTAATTCTTCCGTTACATGCAACTTTGATAACTGCATATTTTACAAGCACAATGTTCTTAAAATATTTGATTAAATCGTTAAAATTCGTGCTCATTTTCGTAATTAATGAATTTACTTGTTGTAGGTACGATAGCGCGACGCATTTATATGAACAACTTATTGAATCAGATCCAACAAATATGGTAATGATTTCCTTTAACTTAAACGAGAAATATGAAATAGAGAAATATGAAAGCCCTTCATTTTCTACTAAAGAAAAGAAAAACTATCAAAATTTTCTTCAAAATGGTCCAATCATTGGGCAAACGGTGGTTTTTATTTTTATTTTTTATTCACTTTCGAGTAAAAATATTAGAAAAATAGCAAATGGTTATCGTAAGAACGTCGTTGAACGATATTATTGTTAATTTTTTTGTTCATTAATTCATTGATTCCTAGCTTATTTTAATAATTCAAATAAATATCTGTTTCTTTCTACAGTCATATCGCAAACGAAAAATTGCAATTTTGAAAGCGCAAGGTAATCGACAGGAAGCAATTCGAGAATTGAATGAATATTTGAAAACTTTTATTTCTGATACGGAAGCATGGCTGGAGCTTTCTGATTTGTACTTGCAAGAGAGTGATTACCCACATGCAGCACACTGTATGGAAGAACTTGTCTTATCTAGTGTTAGTTTGTTTTATGTTTTTGAATCGGTTTCAGTATTAGAATACCCCCTAATATAAGGGACTTGTTTTGGAAAATCCTCATAATCATCAACATCATTAAACTTTTGAGTTTTGTTTACAACTTTCCTGAAATTTTCTAGAAACAGTTTACTCGAAAGTCTGCTTTGTTATGCATCTGTTTCAGCCACATAATAGTTTGTATTTGCGGCGGCTTGCGGAAATACGCTACACGCAAGGTGGTTCAGAAAATACTGAACTTGCGAAATCATATTTTGAACAAGCTGTTCGTACTAATCCATCGTGTTCTCGTTCATTATATGGAATAATTTTGGTGAGTGTTATGCAAATTCTCAGTGTGGAAATTATGAGTGGCGATGAGAATGTCAACAGTACATGGCTTATAGCTTATAACTTACTAAAATCGAGCATTGTTCATATTTTAGTGAATAAGGATGTGCGATATTTTTAACCAGTAGTTGAGATTATTTCTAATTTTATTATTTATCAAATCTGCTAACATTTTACTTGGTAGTTTGGAATAAGTTCGAGGAGTAAGAGAAGCGCAACATTGAACGAAATGTACACAAAGCATGTTAATATTTTTCTGTGAACGAAAATTATTTCAGTGTTGCATAAGTTTATCATCGAAAAGCAGTGGTCAAAGGAAAAAGGAAATAGTACAGAGTGGATTAATAGCCATTGAAAAATTGATAAGCGTTTATGAAGAAGCTTCAGGAAAGGAAAAAAATCCAAATATTGCAATGGAATTGGAGATAATATCAAATTTTAAAACACAGTTACAAAGCTAACTATACCTTTATTTGTTGTCGAATGTTTGTGTTTGCTTATCGATAATGTTAGTTAGATTTAAGCTGTTTTCCTTCCATTCTTTTATATGGACTATCGTGCTTCAATGATAAGATATAACACTAATATTTATTTCTTTTCTCTGAATGATACTAAGTTCTCAATTTCTAAATAAACTTTTCATATCTTCACGATTATAGTATTTATACTGCAAAGTTCTTGTTCTTGTATATCTCTATTGTTTAAAGTTCTATCTAATATCTGAAAAGTTAGGGAAACTACTCAATGATTTACTTGAACTTTTCTCTCCATTTCCATTTTCTTCTTTACCTTTTTCCTATACTAAAATTTATCTTTTCCTTTCCTTTTCTTTTGCTAAAAACATTATAATAAAGAAAAAATTGAAAATATGATTGTTTGAAGGGAAATTTTGAAAGTTTTGTGAAATTTAGAATTTAATAAAATATATTTCTATTGTTCATGTGCCACATGATTGCTGCTCTTTCCTTTTTTCTCTTTTTTTTTGCAGCCATAACTCCAAGTGACAAAAGTGAGAAAAGTGGTTGAGCTTAAATTTTTCTAATATAATTAATAGACGATATCGTTTATTTTTATGACGCATAAATGGATTTTCCTACTTTTCCGAAGTATTTTTGCTGGCTTGTTTCCTGCGATTTGAAAATATCGATTGGGTTCTCGACCTCTCAATTTGTCTTCCACTTATTAATGATAATGAATATAACTTAGATCATCTGCTACTGCTATTATTT
>NW_018108385.1:29439-32096 GCF_000183805.2 Loa loa | reverse complement strand
ATTATTATTATTATTATTATTATTATTATTATTATTATTATTATTATTATTATTATTATTATTATTATTATTATTAATTATTATTATTATCAATTGTTAATTATTATTATTGTTGTTGATAAATTACTATATTATTACTATTACTATTAATTGTTATTTATTAATTATTGTCATATTCTTTTGTGTTTGAATACTTCAGGTTGGTTCAAGATTGTTCGCATCATTATTTGGCACATTTTCGATTTGATAAGATTACTAATTTTTTATCATGAACTTTTGAATATTAATATGGTAGTTTTAATGTTACCGGGATTTGATCATATATTTTTCATTTCCGATAGATGAGTAATATTTTAGATTAGCTTGAAGATTCTTGAAATAATATCCCTTTGCCAGTTGGACATTTCAGATCATATCCTCATAGGCCATGAAAACCTCTAAGGTCAGGTTACTAGAAAAGGTTGTATTCCGGAAATGACAATTCATAATTGAGTTAAGTGCAGTCGATCTTTCTGTTGCTAATCCTTTTCTAGCTACTTCTAATTGCTGAATTAATAGAAAGATGACTTTTTCTCCCTGTACATAATTGCTGATTATGAAAGAGAAAGGGGAAAAAAAATAGAAATGATTTTCGGAGTTGTTAATTAATGAATTAATTAACTTATGTCGTTTAGCATTATTTGTTAACAATGATAACAACTACTATAGTTGTTATCATTGTCATCAATTCTTTTATTGTCTGCAAAGTAGACATAACACTAATTATTGATAGTGTAGAAAAGAATACAGCTATCACAAAAAGCCTTACTTATATTGCAAAATTCTTACTTGAGAGAGAAGGAGAGAGAGGAAAATATACTTTTCCTGTCTAACTATAAGACCAATAAGATTCCAAGCTACTAGAAAGGTTAAAGATCGATTCCTAGTCGATATATGGATTAATCGAAAAATCGAAATGATACATTGGAAATAGTAGTAGGCTAATGAAGCATGAGAGAGTGTCTTTTAATCGACAAAAATTGGAATTCCATTTGCTGCCCATTGATTATCCATATTTGCAAATGGATAACGATCGAATTATCAATAACTTGAGAGGGGAGGACAAGCTTCTTCTCTGGTATTGATACCCGATTTTTGGATTGCGCCATCCTTCCAACGGTAATCGATGTAGTTCTGCCGTGTATATGTGTGTGTGTGTGTGTGTGTGTGTGTGTGTGTGTGTGTTGTATGTGTATGTGTATGTGTGTGTACATATATACTCGACGAATGTTGGGATATATAATAAAATCAATTTCGTACGTTGAAAGTTTAAAAAGAGCTTTTAATATTGTTAACAGAGAGGCGTCCATGACAATTGCAAAAAGAGAAATGAAAACTGGCGAAAAAAGTGATAGACGAGTAATTGTATTATAATTATAAATATAATTATAATTATAATAATTGTAGTGATTGGAATAATAATAATATTATTAAAAAAATTATAATGATAAAAATGGGATTTTAATTATTGATGGAAATGTTTATGCAAAGATAAAAGGACCATATAATGATGAATAATTACTACGATAGTAATATTATTTTCCATTATCACGATAATCATATCTATAATATTATCAAATATAATCATCATAATAGTTATTGTCAGGAAAGCAAAAAGGGTGCTGCATATTTTGTAAAGTGAATTTACTTGAAAACCACTGTAAGGATGAGACTTAAGTTTCTTTTCTTTTTTTTTCAAATTTTCAGATGTCCTCAAATTTATATCAAATATGCATCATATACTGGTTAGCATGTATTACGATTATTTGTGTCATTCGAGTATTAACCCTCGGAGAAATTGGGAAATCAGGTAATATTCGATTCTTTTTTTTTATTTTTACTGAAATTGAAAATGATTTATATATGCGTATATGTGTTTGGATGCTTATTAATAAATATTTTTTGAAATTGCCAATTTTCATGTTTTTTTACCTGAATTATTTAAAATTGATGAGTATTATTGATTTCTCTTTTTTTTTGTTGCAGAAACAGTTATGGGTCTTATTTATTTTGGCAAATTAAGAAACGATTACAATTTCGGTACTTGGTTAAAGATGATTGAAGTACCGAAAAGGTTTGTTTGTTTATTTTTTTTTCCTACTCAATTTTTCCGTTCATACTATAAAATTTTTTCACAAACATTACAAAATCAATTAAAACTTTTCAAATTTAATCCTAAGCCGTTTCAATTTTTTTGTCTTATCTTTTTTTTTTTTGATAATTTATTTAAGATGGTTTTGGGTTTTTTACTTAATCGCTTCCATTGCTGTTCTGCTTGCTTTGGTCATTATTGTTATTGATGGCCAGTTACGATACAGCAGTGGTATGTTGTTTCTAACAAATTACATTTTCAACCTTTTTAAATATAATTTTTATTTTTTTGGAGAACTAATTAAATAAAATGATTTTTGCATATTCTTTTATTACAATTCAACTTATCTCTTCTAGCAAGCGAAGAATTTTTGAAGATTGCTACAAGGAAAGAATTGTTAATGATTTGCAATAATCTGTATTTTAATTTCTGTTTCTGTTTTTCATTTTTTTTCCTTTTTTATTTTCTTTTTTATTTTTCTTATTTTATTTTTACTTTTTTATTTTATTTATTGTTTTTTGCTTTT
>NW_018108385.1:23781-29246 GCF_000183805.2 Loa loa | reverse complement strand
ATTTTTAATTTTTGTTTTTAATTCCTGTTTTTAATTCCCTTTTCCTTTTAATTTCTGTTTTAGTAATTCTTGTTCCAAAAAAGTTTCAGATAATCTTCTTATCTCAATGGGTCTTTTGCTGTATCTAACACACGTATTACGACGTTTGTATGAATGCCTTTACGTCTCGATTTTTTCGGATACCAAAATGAACATTTTACATTTCCTTTTAGGAATCACTTTTTATCCATTTAATGTGTGCTCACAACTTTCATCGTTTACCTTTGAGAAGAAAACAGGTAAGCTCCGTTTTTATCACTTCTTTTTTAATTTCAAAAAGTTTAAAACAATCCAACTTATCCGGTTTTGCACATTTGCAGAAATAAATACCTTATCAATATTACTTTATACGATATTAGCTGTCGCCATATTCGTGGTTCAAATACAACAACATTATTGCTTTGTCCTTCTTGCTCAAATTCGTCTGCGCAATGGTTAGCTTATTTAATTCGAATTATAAGTATATAAAATGGAAAGCGCAGAAGTTAAGGTACAAAAGCTAAAAAGGTTTGAATTGTAGAATAAATTTAGTTCAAGAATTGAAAGGGAAAGCCTAAATTCTTGTATCCATTTATACACTTGAAGTCTTCTTTTTAGAAAAAAGTTACAGAAATTTGCAAGAATGGAAAATTATAAAAAAACTGGAAAATGAAATTATTTGCCACAAATTTTAGGCTTAAATGCGAAGAATGTACATACAGTACCATATGGTGGCCTTTTTGAATATTGCTCATCTCCTCATTACTTCCTTGAAATTATACTTTATTTCTTATTTACATTAATTTATCAGTTATCAGTACCTATGCTATTGTGTTTTCTATTTGTAATTACAAATCAAACTATTGCTGCTTTATTAAATCATAAATGGTATCAAAAACATTTTCATGCATACGCCGAAAGTCGGAAAGCTTTCATACCGTATATTTTATAAACAGTATTGAATATTTAATAATCGTTCCAGTTTTCATCTAACTGTATATAATGTATTGAAAATTTTGAACTTTTGCAGAATGATGAAATCCCCCAAATTTTCATCGATTTCATTTCTACGATGTTTACTTGTTTCTCCATCTGCCGTTAAGTGTTTTGTGCATCTTTTACTTTTATAATTTAAATGATTTTTAGGCTATGACGATTTGCGCCATATGATAATGATTAAGTTTAATATTTATTCATCATACTTTTTTATCCTGTATTTTAAAAAAAAAAAACATGGTAATGAAATGTCAATGATTGCGAAAAAAAATAGAATCGCATTAGTTGCTTTCTTTTTTTCTTGTATTTCCAATTCATATTAAAGGTCATTTTGAGTTCAAATATGTAAATTCATTGATGGACATAGTTGGACGAGGAGTTGAAGATGTCAAACGATAATTTTTATGATGTCGTTCGTTTACAATTTTTAAAATAAAAATTATTGGGTGATTTTTTCAATTGTATATTTTCTGATGCCTACATAATGCTTTGTGATCAAAAATATATTCAAATTTATCATAAATTTGGCAACAAGGAATGAATTCATTCTGCAAATCAATATTTAAAATTCATTAACTTGTTGAGCTTCTTCTTTCATTGCTTCAATAAACGATGTTAATTCATCATGTGACAGTTCCGACTGTATCGACAATCGTATACTAGAAAGGTAGTAAGAATGATGAAACTGGTAAGAATAGTCCTACCGAAAGCACAAAAAATGACAAAGGGAATAGAAATACGTGACGGTTGAAAGCTGGGCATTTTTAACCTAATTTGATAGGTTAATGCTTAACTATGCTGCGCGAGACATTGTGCCATCAATGAGAGATGCAGTAACTGTGCGGGATGTTTGGGCAGTTATGGTATTGTGGTAAGCGAGATCGGAAAATTTATTAAACGTATATAGAAGAGAAGTTTTGAAGACTATGGTGAAATTTGTACCAATTTTAAGGTGTTACTCAATTTCAAAACTTTGAATTCTTTGAGAGGGGTCCAACTTTTGAAGTAATGACTTACCTCGATTTAGGGGTAAATGATTCTTCTGGATGATAACAAGCTCGAGCTAACAAGTATCCTCTTTCACGCATCTGAAAATAGTTGAAAATTTTAATCAAAATCATTAATAACTGATAACAGATCCAGAAGAGAATTATTTTTTAAGATAGCTGAAAGAAATTTCTCTTTAGTCTTCCTCTTCGATTCTTCGATTCTACCATACTTTTAAATTTTGAATATATGAACTACGAATTAATTTATATTACTAAAGGATCACTTTTTTTCCGCAGAATCAACTTACCTTTTTCACTAATGCATTCAATTTTTCATCGGTATTATTTCCTTCATAATAGATATGTTGCAAAGGACTCAATGGATCACCGTTTATCGTAAATTGCGTACCTTCGAAAGCTTCTTTCAATCCCACACTTACTATTTTAGAGTTTTGACGAAGACGTACTAGACGCTCTGGATCATTGTTAATGATGTCAAGACCTTTACCTGAAAAATATCTCACTTCAAAGAAAAGAAATTTCTATATTTTCTAATTTTTTTTTTGGATTCAATTTCCAAGTTTTAATTTTGAATTCACTTTTTCTAACGTTTTTTGGAATTTATTTAAATTCTGACTTTATTTGATCTTTAAAAGATCGACTGATGCATTCCACTTGTCACATACCACTGTTGTGCTTTTTAAACTAATATAATATTTTAAACTAATTTGTCATTTTGATAAATTCCATTTCTGAATTCCCGTCACTATCCCTCATATTAACACTAAAATCAAAGGAACTGTCTATCTTTCAAATCATACCAAAATATCAGATCCTAAAGTCATCCCTGCATTTTCATTCTATGTCATCTATTTTGATTGCAAAATATATGTTTGATATAGACAAATTCCAACCTTCTGAAGGCTATAGTGATAAATTTCTTTCGAATGACTGACATAGGTTAAACTGAATTAAATTGATTTCGAAAAAAAAATCTTCGATTGTTTTAGTGTGAGTTTTATCCTTTTTCTTGATAATAAAATTGATTAAAACGATAAAATTGATGTAATAAAAAAATTACCATAGTTAATATGAGAATTAAAATTAATGAGGATGAAGTGTAGCAACCAGTTGAATGTGTTTTTTTACACTTTGCGAAAGATCTGTTCATTTGATTGCAAAAAAAAAAAAAAACAAGCAAAGGGAGACAAAGTGGATGAAAGGGAAACTGAAGACAGTTTCTTAAAGAGGAGCTATAAATCATAAAAACTAGTACCTGCTTCTTTTTTTATTTATTTATCTTCATTTTTTTGTTTTATTCTAGAGCAAAAAACAATTCTTCATAATCACAGTTTTATGTTTAAAGTATTTTTGGTTTTTTCATTTTATTATTCAAAGAATTTAATTTTACTCGTTAAAATATGAGAAAAAAAAACAAAACGAAACAAACTTGCAGCGGCTGCTAACAATGGAGGCAATGATGCTGAGAAAATATAACTCAAACCTGAAAAAAAATATATGGATATATATAATTCCATAAACACTATTTGTCTCTCTCACAAAAAAAAGAGGAAAAACACTGGCCAAAAGTTTACTGTCAAATTATATTCAAAAATTTGACAGTTTACAATAGTAGTTCACAACCCGTGTCCGCGAATACTAAATTCTGGACCGCAATGGTTACTAAAGATTATATTCCTTCTTTATTATATTATAATTTTACTCCAAGTTTATTAATACATTGAAAGTTTTGATTAAAGTGCATTTTAAAATTAACAGAATTTATTATTTTTGAATCATATGATCCATCGTACAAATAAAAAAGTCGAAGTGGTCCTTAGTCAAGAAAAGATTGGGAATTACTACTTTGCAACATAATTTTGACAACATGGTTTATTTCAATTTGACAAATATTAAATTTCCGATTGCAAAAAAATAGATGTGGTATCGTATAGAATTCGCACTGAATAACTTCCCAATCATCGTAAATGATGAAGTGATTTAAACGAAGAAATAAATTTCATGCAAAACTAGAAAGATAAACTAAAAATGAAAAATGATAAAACTGTACAGAACGTTTTATGCCATAGATAGATGATATTAATTTAATTAATAGGAGCTTTAACTTCCTCAAGTTCAACTATAAAAACAGCCCACTTTTTTGCACATATATTACCAAAGTGAAACATGGTAATTTGATGCTAACAAATCAAATAAATCCAAATAAGTAAAAAAAAACTAAAATTAAAAAGCTTGCAAAAGCAAAAGTGCAGAGTGTATGTTAAAAATTTGGTTGAAAAAAAAGGAGAAAAAAGGAAGCAGTTATGACAATTTTACTTTGATGGTTAATCGTATAAGTAATTAAGTAATTGAGAGAGCAAACAATAAATCAATATATACGTATTTTTAGTATGAATGAAAGGACAAAATTAAAATGACAAAGGAAAGAAATATTTGAAATGGGTAAATAATAAAGTTATTTACCGCTTAAACAGTTATTTTTTGTCATTTTTATTTTGGCACGAATCAATCATCTCTTAAAAAAGTTTAAAAAAATTAGTGGCAAAAATATATTGGCCTCATAATGAAATTACTATTGCTACAACACTTGGTAAACATTATATTAGATGCTCAAATAATTTTTACTCAAGAATAAAGTGGGATAAATTCCGGGAAAGAATCTATGAAAACGAAAAAAACCTGAAAATTTAAATCTTAAATCAATGTCAACTTACTGCATAAACGTTGATGGTAGATTACAAATGTTCTTCCAGCGCAAAAACCACCAGTACTTGAAAACGCATGCTCTAAAGATCCCACGATCATATCACAATCAGCTACATCAATTCCAAAATGCTCCGTTACACCTGGAAATACCTGGACAATGTTTCGTTTTAAATTATGAAAAAATAAAAAAAATAGTGAAAAATTTCGAAAATTATGCGACGAATACAAATGAATAAATCAATTTGAATAAGTACTAAAGAAATTAAAGATTCAAATGAATGAAAATACCTAACATTATAATAACAACATAATTTCCAAGAACTAAGCACATCATTTAATGAATATCAAATGAACTGAACTGACAAATTCATTCTAATATTTTAGAGACATATACAACTATAACCATTTCAGAAAAACATTCTCATAGATCCTGCATATATTCTAGGCCATATTGTAAGTATTTGCGCTACCTGATATGATGTATAATTATCCACCTACACATTTCACCACGGTCATGATATCACGAACCATTTCATTCAGTTATCTTTATTCAGTCATCGAGTCATATTCCCTCAATTGTCACCTTTCTTCGATTGATAATATATTAATAATCCTTTGTCTGTCTCCTTTACAAAAGGACAGATAAATGGATTATCAGTGATATATATATACATATATATATATATATATATATATATATATATATATATATATATATATATATATATATATATA
>NW_018108385.1:15698-23203 GCF_000183805.2 Loa loa | reverse complement strand
TATATATATATATATATATATATATATATATTTTATATATATATTTAGCGAGTTAAAAATAGTAAATGAGTTAACTCATTATTTAAACCCAAAATAAACAAATATTTAAATCAAACAATCACCTTTTCCTTTCTCTTTTTATGTTAAGAATATGTTTGTAAATTTATCATTTCCTCTCAATAATAATCATTTGTCAATAACAGTCATTTATAGGGAACATTGCGCATTTGATCAATTTAATCAGTCGAGATGACTGTCACATCTTAATTGATGATAATTTGACAGAGAGAAAAAAAATAAGCAGATGATAGAAGGGGAGGGAAAATATTTTCGTCTAACAACACATCACACCCTCATTTTCTTAACATTCACTTAATTTTTGGAGCTACTTCTATTACTATTACTATTACTACTACTACTACTACTACTACACTAAAAATTACAGGAAAGCAACAATAAAATTCCCATGGTAATAATTGCTTAAGTAACTTTTTACTTTAATTGAAATTAAATTAATGATATGTTTATTCCGAATTCCCTTAAATTTCACCCCAAAACTAAATTTATTTGAAATTGAATTTGTTTACTTATTTGCTTAAAGTTCTCACATTTATTTGCTAAATTTGTATTCCATTTATTGAATTCACAATGTTACGAATTAATAAGTTTCAACAATACAATTATTAAATATATAAGTAGAAAAATTCAATACCTAACTTTTTTCACCCATAACGACTCTCGTTCTTTTTACACCCTCGTCAATCAAATAGTTTTTTCTTTCTTTTTTTTCTTTTAAAAAAAAAAGCAAAATATTAGTTTTTCTTTAGTTATTACTTTAAATTCATTCTAATCTTATGAAAAGATTCCCATCTTATGCACTTCATAATTTAATTTCAAACTATAAAATAGTTATGGTTTTGTTGTTTTTCCTTATGATTATATTAATTTAAAGTTTGGAATAGAAAATTTCAGATAAAAAATCACTTTATACTATTTTATTTATTTTAGCAAAAAACATCTCATCTTTCATTACCTTATCCTTCCATGGGATTTCATTACTTCAATTACTTTTCATTTTTGACTCATTCTCCATTTAAATTTTTGTATTTCTAGTTTTTGACGAGAAATTTATAAAATTCTTGAAAATATATTGCAGTGTAATGAAATGTTGAAATAACCTTATCATGACAATATATCACTGCTATCAAACAGTAACAGCCAAGATTACTGACAATTTTATATTAATGAAGTGTTGGAGAGAAAGTATCTATCCAACTATGCAATCGGATAATAAATAGATTTATTTATCAATCAAATTTTGCTATCATAAATCATGTGCTCACCATATTTAACAAAATAATCTCTTTCTAAAAGTTAATTTCAGATTAAATATGCATCCGTTACTATTCTCAATATTTTATATCTTTATGATGCAGTTATTCACCGCTGATAGTGAATGCAACGAGAAATTATTTCACAACAGATACTGTGTTATAAAACGATTTAAACGACGACCTAACAATATCACAAAAAATGACACAATAACAACAGAAACAGATACGCTTCTCGACCAACTTGAAATGATGACAATAATTAGTAATAATGAGACAATTAGGATTAAGCAGAAGCAAGCGATCTTCAATCAAGATGATATTTTAAGTTCAGAATTTGAACCTCCAGAATTTGCCTGTAACAGAAATCATTCAAAAGCAGCAGAAATTTATTGTTACGGAGACATACTGCATGTAGTGATGATGTTGGGCCTATACAAGGATTCGAAAACATTTGTTGATAAGCCATTGAAAAAGGATCCAGATGAAGTGACCGCCGATTTTCAAAGACGTTTTTCGAAAGCAGTCACAGAAGAAGACCGTGAGCAGGTGGAACAATTCATTGAGGATAATTTTGGCGTTGAAGGAGAGGAGCTTGATCAGTAAGCAGTTTCATTATACTGATTTGATATTGAAGAATAATGTAGTCAGTCAGTTAAAAAAAGGATTTTTTCCCTCCTTTTTCCTTTTAAATGAGTATTTTCCCTTTATTTTAGCAAGACTTCATAATTTTTATTCTGTCCGAAGTAAAATCAAATCTTGACCACTTTACAGGTGTGAATTATCAGACTGGCAAGAGGAACCTGAACGACTGCTTACTATCGAAAATAGTGCTCTACGACAATTTGCACTCCAGATTAATTACATATGGAAACATTTATGTAGAACTGTGAAAAAAGAGGCAAGTTTAAAGAATATACCAACAATTTGAAAATTTAAAAAACTTTTGTCAAATTCCTTTATCCCATCAAATAATTTCCACAACCCTTTATGACTTGAAATCCAAAAATCAAAAGACAAAAAAAACCTAACTGAAGATACAAGGTGGTGTGCTTTATTTTTTCAAAAACTCTCATATCTTATACAAATTTTACGAATTATTTGAAAATTTTCATAAATTTGACAAATGCTGTTTAGAATACATTTAATAATGAAAATGTTAAAATCTGCTATTCCCTAAATCACATAAAAACGCTTTACAATACTCAATAATCCTCCCTCAAAAATGACCTCTTATCGTTTCTCTCAAAGATAACCTTATCACTTCTCTTAAAGATGAATGAAATCAATAGATGGGATGATTTGAAAGTTACTGATATTCTGAGGTACTTAACTGACCAAATAGTTAATACAATTAATGCAAAGTCTTAAACTTTGATCACTTTGTTTGATTAAATTCATATATATATATATATATTTATCAGAAGTCTTCATCAGAATGTATGATATGATTATGACAGTAATATATGATATGATTATGACATCCATCAAAGATAAAATGATTTTGCAGGTTAAAGAACAGCCACAACGACATTCCCTAATTTACGTACCGAATGAATTCATCGTACCGGGTGGACGTTTTCGTGAATACTACTATTGGGATGGTTATTGGATTATTAAAGGGCTTCTAGCATCAGGTAAGTTAATAATTTTGATTATCAGCAAACTGATAAATTATTACTGAGATATCACAACGCTCCCTCTAACAAATTTCATTTCAATTTTTAATGATTATTTATGTGCGCAACGCCCCTTACCTTTTCCCGACAAAACAAAAGAAAACTACAATTCGCAAAATGTAAGCGAAACGAAATTAGAAATGATGCTTAAGACCTTATACATTGATTCCCATCCAAATGTATTTTATGTTAATGACAAATTCCAAAATTTTAGTTCCATATAAATTATAATTTAAACTAAAATTTATTATCTAAGATTAAATATATAAAATGCACCTGACATCTTTTACTCCCAGGTATGCAAAATACAACTCGTCGAATGATTGAAAATTTCGCCCATCTTATAAATACTTTTGGTTTTATCCCGAATGGTGGACGAATCTACTATTTACGACGATCACAACCACCACTATTTATTCCAATGGTTTACGAATATTACGCGGCCACAAAGGACGATGATTTCTTGGCCTCAGTAATTGAAGCTATGGAAAAAGTAAATCTATTCACAGTTAGAGCAAATTTTATATTTTCGATCATATTTAATTCTCGGATTTATCCTATGAAGATCTAAAAGAATGTACCCAACTGAGCTTAATTCAGAAATCATAATTTTCAAATAAATAATGCATTGAATAAAATATCAGTTATTACTGCCTGTTTAAAAAAAAAAAGATTTAAAATACTCCTCAAGAATATATAAAACCCTACCAGTAACTTCAGGAATTATTCTTTTGGAAGACAAGGCGTTCCATAACAATAGAAAAGAATGGTCGGAACTATACAGTATTTCGTTATCGAGCTGAAAGTAACATACCAAGGTAAGATGTGAACAGTCTTTTTGCATCTCATCATTTCCTCATTCTGTAATCAGACAAACTGATAATATATGTCCCGTAGAAAATCTCTCGGATCATTTCTGCTAAACTAGAGTATTTCATAATATATACATCTTTTTATCTTCCTGTTAATCATCAGTTTTTTTATTATTTACCTTATCACATTGCTTATAACAGACCGTTTTTATCTGAATAATATTACGATAAAAGCTCATAATACATTTGTTACTGATTGTACAACATATAGTTTTTTCGATGGTGAACTCTAAATAACCTAAACTTTGTCATCCGTTCTAAAAAATGAAAATTTGAAAATCCCAGAAATTTTTAGACATATAAAATATCTGGTGAATATCCAAATAAAAACCTGTCATCATCGATAATGTCATTTCCAGTTAACTATGACTCGTCATGAATTTACCTCCTTATAGCATTAATTAATTTACTAGTTTTTCAAATGCAAAATTTTCGTTATTCCACATAAATCATTTTCATGTGATATTTAAAAAAATATCACATGGAAAAGCGTGGCTTAAGTTGAATTTCTAAGCTAGTTCCAGACCAGAATCATATCGTGAGGATTACGTAACAACTCAGCACGTATTGCCATCAAAAAAACGTGCTTTATGGCGTGATATAGCAAGCGGAGCTGAATCAGGATGGGATTTCAGCAGCCGTTGGTTTGCTGATCGGAAAACATTGGAAACCTGCGAAACGTCAAACATAGCACCGGTTGATCTGAATGCATTTATGTGCTGGAATATGGGTATACTGGCACACATACATGGTCATCTTGGTTCGATTTTTTTATGAAATTTCAAATTTCATCGAATAATAATGAAATTATAGTATGAAACGAAGTTTGCTTTTTAAAATATAAAACTGAATTTTTAAACAATTTATTTAGAGATAATATAATATCCACAGAAATGTGTTAAAGATTAGCATATAAAACCTGAAATATTTCAGTAAATTCCTTCGAAAAACATGTATTTTTGTGAAAACACATCTTTCATTAATTTTACTAAAATTCGATAAACAAAAGAGAGCTTCAAATTTTAAATTTGGAAATTGTAGATAAAAGAAAGCTAACAGACTTCAAAGCCTATGTAATGAATATTCAAAAATTATTTGCCAAGACTAATTTTAAATATTTTTGAGGAAATCTAACACGTCGAAATGAGCTAAACAAAGAACGAAATATTTTCATAGATACATTTACTGATGTATTTTATGATAAAAGAGAAAAAGCATGGTTTGATGTAAATATTCGAACTGGCAAACGGAACTATGAAACATATCCTTCCATTGCAATACCATTATTTGCTGAATGTTATCGACGATTGGATACACGAATGATGAATGATGTACTCAACACATTACAACGAAGTGGAATTCTAAACTTTCCCTTTGGAGTCCCTGTTAGGTATGAATAGATTATTAATTTCACTTAAACCGTTCTTTCGCTACAAACCAATCTACATCTCCATTTATTATTACATTTCTGGAAAAGAAATTCCGTAAAATTTAGAATATTTAAATACTAAATGAATAAAAACAGCTCAAAATTATTACAGGAACTGATGAAGAAATAATTTAAATGAAATTAATATCTAAATAAAAAACTAAAATTGCTGGATAAAATCTTTAGTTTGATCGAAGGTACAAATCAACAATGGGATTTTCCAAATGGATGGGCAAACGTGAATCATATGATTATCGAAGGATTACGAAGATCTAATTACTACAGGTGTGACAGACACATTACCGAGATATTCTTGTGAAGTTGTAGTTTTATCAATGAACAGAAACATGAACATATCATTCATGTTATCATCATCAATATTGCTAGCACTGATAACGTACTCATTTTATATGCCATATCAGAAGTCAGAGTGAAATAACTTCATGAGGACTGTTCCATTATTTCTCACCTTACAGTTCAGTAATGTATATCATGTTACATCGCGATCTCATGATATCGTTCATCATATTTTCCCAAACAATCCATTTGACGATTTATATTGTCGATGTCCCAGACCTTTCACCTTCGTCGGTTTATTTGAAACTTTTGGATAATATCTCTATCCTTATATTTGTACGGAATCTAACTCATTACTTTCACACCCAAAGTGCTGAGATTGCAGTTAAGATTGTTTAATTAAAGACATTCATTTAAAAATATTATTTATGAATCACCAAAACGAATTTCACAGGATGCAACAAAAAGCATTCGATATCGCACGAAAATGGATCGACCTCAACTATAAAGCTTATTTAAAAGATGGCAAAATGTGGGAGAAATATGATGTCACTAAACCGTATGAAAAAAAAGCTGGAGGCGGTGAATATGAGATACAGGTTAAAAATATGTTTATTTAAAAGTGGAAATAAACTCTTTAAAGTGAAACTACTCGACAAAAATAATTCACCAAAGTAACAATTCATTTTCCCGACATATTTGAAAAATCTTTACTAAATTTGATAATTCAACCTAACAGATCATCAAAATTATGAAATGTGAATAAGCAAACTTCATATAAACCAATTTTTAAGAATGGTTTTGGTTGGACGAATGGAGTAGCACTCGATCTACTGGTCACCTACGGGAAACTATTATCATTTAAAGATGAAATGAAGGATGTTCGAAGTACTTCACGTACAACTACTATTTCCCCTGATTTTATTTTATTATTAACATTGACACTTTTATTAATGGTTAATGATAACGCAATCTGGTTGGGCATGACAGCTCTCAGCTGATGTTTTTACTATCGAATTCGCAAAAAAAACATCACACACAATGTTCCAAATATGTTAGAAAGAAAATCGAGCAGAAAACTTGATAGATTTTCCCAGCTCAATTTGAATCTTAATAGTATTCTGCAGGATATAAATGATACTGAGTAAAACTTACTAATGTCTAAATTTATACCACTGGTTCAAAACACATTCTCATATCATTTGTGAACAATTTTTTTTCTTTTTTTTAATTCAAAGACTCCATTTCTTACAATTCAAGTGGATTTTTTGGATCCGGTTTTAAGACAATATCTTAAAAAAGGATCATAAAGTACGACATTCATTTGGGCCGTTAAGGTTCCCGCACATATACATTTTTTCCATTACTTTGTATTTATGTGATCTTAAACTTGCATTTTGCTGCTATGTCATGAGTTATGCTGGCTATCAGCCATGTTGCTGATAAAGAGTTTCAAATTCTGTTCACAGCTTAATCTGGATCGGTTGCACAATTTACGACAGACGACAGATTACAACTGAAGTTCTTTAGTAAGGAAATAAATTCCATTTTTCTTGACATTCCACAAATCTCATTTCATTTGCGACACTCTCCCTTTTTTTCTGTTCATGTTAATTTGATTTATTGTCATTTAAAAAACAACTGGTCAAAGAAAATTGAAACGGAAAATCACGTTTCTGTTGGAATTATCTTATGGACTTACTATTTAATAGGAAGAAAAGAAACTGACCCCTTCCTGTTTTGCCAATAACACCAATGGACAACGATTCGTCGATGAAGATGCGTACTTTATATTTCCATTTCAGAGCTATAAGTTCAGGCAACAGGCACAGATCACCGCTATTCATGTATAGTCCTTCAACCACTATAAATCGTCTTGTTTTGATGCTAGCTTTGG
>NW_018108385.1:8617-15498 GCF_000183805.2 Loa loa | reverse complement strand
GAGTTATGCTGGCTATCAGCCATGTTGCTGATAAAGAGTTTCAAATTCTGTTCACAGCTTAATCTGGATCGGTTGCACAATTTACGACAGACGACAGATTACAACTGAAGTTCTTTAGTAAGGAAATAAATTCCATTTTTCTTGACATTCCACAAATCTCATTTCATTTGCGACACTCTCCCTTTTTTTCTGTTCATGTTAATTTGATTTATTGTCATTTAAAAAACAACTGGTCAAAGAAAATTGAAACGGAAAATCACGTTTCTGTTGGAATTATCTTATGGACTTACTATTTAATAGGAAGAAAAGAAACTGACCCCTTCCTGTTTTGCCAATAACACCAATGGACAACGATTCGTCGATGAAGATGCGTACTTTATATTTCCATTTCAGAGCTATAAGTTCAGGCAACAGGCACAGATCACCGCTATTCATGTATAGTCCTTCACCACTATAAATCGTCTTGTTTTTGATGCTAGCTTTGGAAACTGTAAAAAAAAGTGGAAGTCTTTTGGAAGTGAAATGAAAAAAAAAAAAAACAGTGACATTGGAAATAAGTGTTATAGTAATGTAAAAAAAAAAAGAAAACAAGTTCTGTACAGTTTTGTACATTAATTTTAGTATTTTAAACTAAATTACAAACTTTACGGTCCCGTTCAGCCTGTTCCATTAATAACCTCTCTAGATCGTTGATATCATTATGACTGAACCATTCGATACGACTTCTAGATGCTTTGAGTCCCTCCTGTATTGCAAAATTCACTCCTAAATGTTAAAATAATAAAATCAATTCGTTCATTATAATTTAAAATCCAATTCCAGTGCAAACCACAAAAGAAATTCATAAACGTCAATTTCTTGAAAGTAACAATGAGCACATATTACAAAATGGCGCAACTGTAACAAATTAATGATGTGCATTCGTTCTTGAAAACTTTATCGATGCAAACCATCCCGGTTTAACTACCCACTAATCAAATTATCCGTAGTTTGGAATGTTTGCTTTGAATCTGGCTTGATTTACTTCAAAAAGTTCCAACATATACTTTTAAACATTTAAGTAAATAAACTGCGTGTAAAGTCATTCGAAACTTATATGAATTTAATTTTAATTTTAGATTATTACTCACAGATAAGTTTGACTATATTAACAAATACGGAGAATGGCTAAAAGGAATATTAGTACAAAAGAAAACCTTTGTCTGCAAAAATGACGTCGCTTTTCTTTGCATATGATGGTATAACACTGGAAATAGTTACAAAACCATAGCTGTAAAGGACCGCTTCCTCACATCCCAAGAAATCGGCAATTTGTTTCTCCAGTGCAAGATGTATATCTACTGTACCGTAAAAATGACGTGGCCCGCATGAACCAACGCCATATTTCGAAATCGCTTCTTTTGCCTCTTTCTCCAAAATAATGAGGTATTTAAGCTCTCCGAATTCATCAATCATTTCCAAGCTCAGAATTGCAGGAAGTATAGTAGTAATAATGCGTTTAATTTTTTTTACAAAGTTGAAATTATCAGTTACCTCAACCGTTTTGTCACCGATCAATCCCAAAAAATTCGTTGTCGCTAAATTCAAATAGTCCTTACCATCGTAAGTGACAAATTTACTCACTTTCCTGCAAGTAATCTTGTATGATAGTACGCATAATAGATATATTCCAACTATAATTAGCGTGGAGTAAGAAAAAAATCTTGAAATTTAATGATAACATTGATACAATTATAAGTGCTTATTTTATCTATATATTTGATCGAAAAAATGCCCAACCCATCAAAGTAATGTGTTTGCAGAGCTGAATGTTCGGTAGGAATTTCCGGTACCAACGGCTCCGGTTTCCATTCTGCGATTATTCGCTCTTTTTGCTATAATATTCTAACTATATATTAAGGAAACATCAAGAAACGTAGAGCATTCAACATTTAATATGTAATAATTTTTTTTCTTTTTAAAAATATAAAAAAGGTTGCCTGTTTAGTTAGCCATGTATGCTTCCGCTTTCGAAACTTCAAAACGATTATACCATAAATGACTACAGATAGTATTATACTTTCGGTGACTAACTGTTTATAACTCTGTAATGAAGAAAAAATACTTCAGTCATTATTTGATTAATTTCGAAATTAAGAATAAATGAGATTAATGATTACTACTACGGTGATTTCCCTTTTCATTAAGATGCATCAAAGACTTAATCTAGCGAACTTAAGTTTCACACATTTACGATCTAAAGAATGGATAAATATGTGTTGGGCTGTTTTCCCCGTAACATGCGAATTACATTGTCCTTGGTTTATTTCGTTGTTTTAAGCAACATATGCTAAATTCCTGAATCAAATTACATATAACGCACTGACACTTACAATGAAAACAAAAGAATATGTGCACTGGCGAAATAAACACAAGTGAAAACTAATTCAATTAACCTCCCACTTTATTTACCTAATGATTCCCTTAGTAATAGAAAAGATGGGAATTGACCGACTGAAATTAACAACAAGAAACTTACAGAGGTTGAGATATGACTACTAAGACGATTACTGAATTGGTGGTTATAGTCTTCTTCATGATATGTCGACATTTTTTTGGTACGTTCTAACCTGGAAACCCATTAAAACAGCAATCAATTATCCTTTCTATCAATGATAATATTCGCCTGTTCCGATCAAATCAAATATAGATAACTGGTTCCTTGTTTCCACCAAAGTCACGCATCAGTACAAACATCAACTTTTACCCAAACGTATCTTTATCCTCAAGACGAAATCCAGGAAATTATAATTATGTCCCATCCACTATATAAATTCAATGCACCTAGAGTAAATGCAGTAATGTATGTTACGAACAAATTTACTTCACACCGAAAAAACTTGAATATATGAGGAATAAAACCTCAGAAATTTTATTGATAATATTTGTAAAACAGACATGTGAAATCAAATATAACACTAAACATCTAGCAACAAACTTTGAAATAAAATTTTTTTTTTCCTTTTGTACATACTTCCTACACTAAACTGACATCGTATCGATAAACAACGGTGACGTTCGCCGTTTTTCACTGATGTAAGAGCGAGTAAAGAGATATTTTAGTTAATCATAAATTCGCGAACAACCGAACCAATGGATTTGTGTAAAGGGATCGCATTGCTAACTGAAAAAGAAAGTGCAGAAAAAACTATTAAGACATGATTTTCAAGAGCAGATAATTTCGCAAAGATTGATGAATGAATAAATGTAAAACGACTGACCTTTTATAGCTTCATATATATATATGTATATGTATATATAATAATTTGAAAGTTCAGCATACCTATTGGCCATCTTTTGTGTACCAGTGGAAGTTAATAAATCAATATATTCGCTTTCCTCAATACCACATATTTCGGCAATCAAGCGAAAGGAATTTAGTGATGAAATCAAAAATGTGCTGTTTTGAAATGTACTATTTGCCATTACCAACAATTTTCCGACATGCAATAAACTGAAAAAACGAAATCTAATCGAAAAAGGAAAGTTAAGACAATATCCCAAGCCTTTTGATCGTTCGAAGCCAGATGCATCTTTTTGCAATATCATAACTATAAGCATCGAAAGTGACTTTTGAATACCACCAAAAGCTATTCTGACAAGACAACTTATACCTGGAATCGGTAAGCAATGGTTGCAAGCAGTTGTAACATTTTACTATCCCATCCAAATTCTTCTTAAGAGCATCATAAATATCTGCATTCAGTGCCAGCAGTAGTAAATTCGACTGCAACTAAAAAGCGACCAAAGAGACCATAAAAACCAAACATTTCCTTAATTTCACTTCAACTTCGTTATTCTATTTATGATATTAGTTATTACATTACATTAGTAATTTAGTATAAGTAACCGATAAGTAGTTGTGGTAAAAAAAAATGAATGGTTATAAGTTCTACCTTAAAAAAAAGAATATTGCTGCCAACTCCACATGTTCAACATCTTTTAAAAAAACAGTGTCTATATCCATCCTATGAAAAACATACCAGATGCCCGGTTTGTATATGTTGAAGGCAGTGTGAGGCTGCTTGCTCGCAAAGTTTTCGAAGCCTGCAACTACGAACTGCCCTGCATATTAGCATTGCTGCTATGTAGCGTTTTGCACAAACACTCAAACTGTAATGCATCTCTGATTTCAACATATCCTAGAAGTAAGAATTTAACTTCAGATATCTTTTAAAATTTCCAAAATCAAGAATCATATAAACTGGTTAAATAGATTGCACTATGTGAAAAGTATGGAATTTATCAAGGAAAAAATGACCAGAAAAATTCAACTGTAAAAGTATAGCACCACTTATTCAGTCGTTAATTTCAGGATTTTATCATGGTATAAAGAAGTTGTGATCAAAAATAGAATCTTTATAAATAAGATCCTGTTTTCTCAGCAGTAAGAAAATCCTGTTTGGTCAAGAATCGCTTCTCTCATCCAACATTATTGAATCCCCAACTTTACGAGAAAAAAAAAGACGAAAACACGGAAAGTTTCTAGTACCACGGTAAATATAGCCGACAATACTAATGGAAAATCAAAGATCGAGTAAAGATTAATAGCTAAAAAACGCAATGTTTTGAAAATAGCAAAGTACCTTTGAGATTTTTTTCAAATATTTATTAAGTTTCAGAGCATTCAACTTATTTAATTCTTTTGAGACTCGACGAGTGAACCTCCAAAATTTGGCATGCCTGAAAATGATTATTATCAGTTTTATGGTGTGATGTGTGGAAGACTTGATAATTCCTGCACTATTGAGCAGGCATTTTTTGATTTAAATGAAAAATGAACAAATTAAATTCCACTTTTAATGTGTTGTTCACTTATATAATGACCAAAAATTTGATAACCTGTACGGAGCACTCATTTTATAGATCAATGCATCAAGTATTGCAACGGACTGCGGAGCAACGGAACTAGGGTAAAGACCAATCAGTTTATCAATTATCGCCTGAAGCAAATAGTTTTGAAATACAAAAATATTTCTGATGCAGTGATAAAGAGTTCCCGAACCACCACTAATTTTCTAAAATTAAAAATTCCGAATCTCACTCACTTGAACGTGTTACTTAATTTCTTAAAAAATATTATCGAGTAGATGTTTTGCTTAAACTGAAAAATACAAGAAGATTATTTATTGGCAACAGAAGAGTCCTAAATGACTGATGAAACGATGAATCTGAGCTGAAAACCGAACATCGAACTTACTTTTTCATTGATAATCGTAGCGTCGAACTTCTTGCTATCTGATTCGAAAGGATTGTGGACTGGTTCCGAGCAATATTTGTCCACCATTGCAAGCAATGCCTCATCTTCCAAGCTTTGAAATAACTCCATCCTGGAAGGAAGAACAATCACGCTACAGATTTTGTTAGTACTACGAATGGCATATAAAGTTCTTGAAGTTCCGTTTATTGCACATACTTCAATCATTTCCAATTTAATCTTGGCAAACCAATCTAAAAATTATCGATCTGACTACCAGCATTGCAGCGTATGCATTCCTAAATTACTTTTTACACAAAGTTACAATCATATTACCAGCATTACTGTTTACGCTGCAAAATGCCAACATTGCAGCATGTACATGTAAGAGTAAGCGTGCAACACATAATGCGTACAGCATGTAATACAATACATTCGACAACCGTCACATATATTAATTTGGCACGTAAACAGCAAATAAAACAACAAAAACAAAGATTTGTAAACAGCAAACATCTGAATATTTATTCGTTCAAACTTTTGAAAATAACTTAATTGCACAGCCATTTCGCAATTAAGAATAAAACCAAAAAAGTGAGTTTTCATTGGATTGAATTTCAAAAACTCAGAAACGCCAATTCTCATCATAAGAGTTGTGCTTCGTGATTCAGAATGAGTTACCCCAAAAGTCCTGATGTTTCTTGTAAGAAAGATAGAACCACACAACCATCATCTCCAACTTAATATCTCATGCTTATTTTGGGTCCAAGTGAAAATTCAAAATCCCATTCATTATAATATTTGAACTGTTGGTTTTTCCAGACCGTTAAGTTGATGATGGACTTCGGGTTGCTGGCAGTGGTCACTAATCTTATTGGTTAGCAGTTAAGGGATTATGAAAATGAGCAAATGCGAAAGTTACAAAGTTCATTGATGTTCTCTGACGACGTTACTGTAGAATGATCCATTCTTTAGCTACACTTCAAGGCTTAATTTTACATTTGTTATACCCGGATTTATTATTTTACACTCCATCTTCCCTTCATCACAGTGATTTTAATACTTCGTAACCGAGACTTTTCGTCATTTCTCTGGATCCATAAGAATTTGATAAAATTTCAATAAAAAGGCTTCTTTACAACGATCAATATCTACTTGTATAATCCTTCGTTTTGCTATTAATAATTAACAAACAGAAAGCTGATGGAGGATATCACCATGTCAGATTTACTGCACAGTGATTTTGATGCTAAAAGATTTTTCTAAATGCTATTAAAATCATTCAGTTTGATAATATTGATAATTAAATCTTCTGATTCGATCCACTCGTTATGGCAAATCAATGGTTTTTTTTCAGTTAAGCTACTTTACTTGATAGAGGAGGGTTGATTGATTAATTGATAATAAATATTCGAGCTTAATTAAATAAACAAAAACGACTTTTACCTGAGCAATGAATGCTTGAAAATGCAAAACAATTTGATGATTTTCTTTTCAGCAGTACTTTCTTCCAATTACTTCGTTTTGAAACTTATCAAAATATTGGTTCATTTTTGGACATTATACCAGCTTATTCGCAGTATCTCACTGGAAGAATATTGTCGAAAGCGAACGCTTATTGTTATATTTCTGTAAATTATCACAA
>NW_018108385.1:2681-8597 GCF_000183805.2 Loa loa | reverse complement strand
AAAAGTGTACGTAAGTCAGACTTTAAAGATATTAGCCCCCTTTTTCAATTAACACAAAATAGAGTTATTTCGCGACAAAAACAATTTTTACGATACACACATCGTAAGTTGAATAGTGATTTTAATTATTATAAAATTTGCGTAAATGATTTTAATTATTATAAAATTTGCATAAATTTTACACTTTCTTTTTATTTTGCATTTTCCATTTCATTTTTATTGGGGAAGTTTTATAGTTTGAATTTTTTTCTTTAAATCAAGAGATTTTTTTAATCGGTAATTTGTTGAATTGGCAAATTAATAATTTTTGAATGCTGATTAGTTTAGCAAAGTTATCATTTCCAGCTCAAAATGAATGAAAATATGGTGACAAAACTCCATGCTGAATACAGTGATAGTATTTGTAAGAGTAATTATGATTCTCGAATTACGATAAAATCTTCTATGCCAGTATCTGTCACTCAAAGTTACTTCGCTGGTGATGAGATTGGTGACAGTTTTGCAGGTATATTAAACTGTGATAAACCTAATCCCTCAAACAATAATATAATTTAATATTTAATACAGCTGCAGATCCTTTCCTCCATTTTTTGTTAGAAGAAAGAAAGAAATTTGGAGATCTTTCGGTCAAAGTTTTATTGGAGAGTCATTTCAATGTTACCGCTGAGAATGGCTGACCGAAAATATTCATTTTTGTTACCCAAATCAATACCCAATAATAGTCATGTAATTATATACTTTTTTTGCCGTCAAATCAAACGACAAAAATATCAGTCGCAGCAGAATTTGGTGGGAAGGGAAGATTTCATGAAATTGAAGCTAAGGTGAATTTTTGGAAATTTTTTTTTGCTTCCACAACCTTATCAATTCTCAGTATGTTATTTAAAATCAATTTGATATTAACTTGGATAACGGTATCGTATGCAACAATGAAGCCACTATTCATTATAATTAGATTATAGGTGGTATAGGTTTCTTTTTTGCGGCCCGGTTTTAGTGATAAATTCGTGCCGGAAAAGCACAAAACGATTCATTTGTTGTTTACTTTCTTTTGCTAAATCTAGTCATTGGTAGAGTTATTGCTTATGAACGGTTCATGAACGAATGTGCTTTCTGATTTTTGATGAATAGATATGTCATAACTTATCTTTACTCTTTCGTTCTTTAAGTACTAAAATCCCAATTAAAAACATAAAATATTTCAAGCTAAAAGTTCTTTCGATAAATTCCAGATAGAAAAAAACTCTCCTATTTTTGCATATTATGGATTTGCTAAAGAACTGTCGCTGAATTTATTGAGTGATAATCCGTTGCAAACGATGAGAACTATACAACGATTGTTATTAGCTAATGATACTCGAAGCAGATGAGAACTACGTAGATTATGGTTGCGCAACGACAATTCCTACTATGCAATATGACATTGATTATATTGATATCAGTAATTCCGTTAATGTCCCCTACGGTCTCGAACCAAGAAAGATGGAAATACACGAGACATAAGATGTAGGAAGCTGCTGCTTACTTTTTGAGAACATAAACAGAATCAGCCTCGAGAAGACAACGCGGAAAAAAAAAGTATCTCACCAATATCGCCGAAAGAGACTTTCCACTGTGCCTTTTGCAGCCGAACTTCTTATCCGGCATCGGTCTTCTTAGCCATCAGCACACTTGCAGCAAGTGTAGATACATTCCCTTCCAATATCTTCGTTTGTGAAACTTAATCACAACAGTCGAGAATTATTGGTGGGAAACAAAAAAAATATTTCACCGAAGCTCTTTGTATCAGTCAGAGATTATATACATGTCAATGGTCAGCCATCTGGTTGACAATTTAGCATGGGACATCGAGGAATCATGACATATCAGCGAATGCTGAATTTATATCACACATGCATTAATTTTACTATAACTCTAAAATTTTGTCGTAAGATTTATATACTAAAGGATGATTGATTTTATCAATGAAATTCTTATTTCCAAATTATCGGTGATATTTCAGCACTCCGAAAATTGCTTGTGTAATCGTTACAACACCACATAATCAAACCTAAATAGACTTCGACAGTTTGCACGAAATGTTAATTAAAAAGTTCAAATTAGCGACTGAAAACTTACGAAATATTGGAACGACTCTTATATGAAACACAAGATAACCAATCATTTCATGCCATTTTTAATCGTTTTGAAAAAGGATTGAGAAACTTGAATGATAGCAACTTAAAATAAAAAGGTCATTTTTTAAGGAAAATTCTTTAAATTTGAAGGATTTAGTGAAAATTACCAAATTTTGTTCAGCAAATAAAATTAAATGAAAGTGTTGCTTCGATATTTGACCCCTTGAGTTGTGTATTTCGTTATTTTATGCATTTTTAGCAAATTTCCCAATCACATTATGCACTTAACTTTTCATGTTATCCACGTAAATTTACGTATGCGTAATCCAGTTCGTTCAGAACTACACAATTAGCGCAACGTACATGTAGACGCTAGATAATTCAAAAATTTGAAGTACATTAGAGTCGATTACTTTGCATATTTTATCACTAACTTTGCAATGATTACTTAATAGTTATTTTATTATTACCTCTGAAATACTCAATTCCATATCAGAAGATGTCAACGTTAAGGGCCAGTATGGTCAAAAAGCGAAAAAGCCAAAGAGCCAGTAACGCGACCATCTCGAGGGCAAATATTAATTAGACCATTCATACAAGTGTTGTAGTAGTTAGTGATAAAGTATCTTGTTTTTGCTTACCTGGGATAATTTCATTAGTTAGGGGTTGAAAGTGTCATCATAATCGAGCAAGCATGGTCTACTTGAAGAGTAACAAAATCAACATGATTTAAAATAGGTCAATAAACTTAACATGGTCTGAAATAGGTCATTACGATTAAAAATAGAGTTAGAGGAATCTGAGTCAATTTTCAAATGAATGATCAGACTGGAATTTATTTTGATTTGGAGGTTTCCTTTCCTCTTATCTTCATTCATATTCTGTTGAACCTGGCCTATGAATATTATAGCAGCTATTAGCATCTAAGTTACAGGATAATGAGTTTAGGCACATTATTCTATGTGCTTAAGGCCAACCAGATCTATCAGTAAATGAGTCAATAGAAGGGCTGAGCGAAAATGCTTCCTACATTGCTTTTTGAGAAACAAAATACCAGAAAGAGCGAACATCCTGGAAATAACTTCAATACCGTAAGACTGGTCACTTTTTCAAACATTTCGAAAACCGATTCTATTTGCACCCTTATATTCGTAAATAATCGATTTTCAGCAACTCAATACCAACAATTTACATCTATCCTCACGAAGTTTATCGAAGTGATACTTATCATTGTGACGGTATTTGTTGATACTTGCCGTCATGGCGATAATTTAAATCATTGTTCTAGAAACAATGATCCAAGTGTTGGGAAATTTGTTTTTCTGTTGAACTCGTTTCTCGGCGATGCAGATTTATTCGGGAGATAATATTGTTCTTGCACTAATTAACAACAAAAAAAGGAGTATAAATATGTATGTATATAACACGATGAATTGGTGAGCAATGATAAATGAGTTTCGGAGTTTTTCCATTCCCGACTGAAGAAGAATATTGCCTTCAGAAGTTATAATGCTGGGTGTTTGAATTCGTATTTGAGTAGCATTCCTAGTTGTTGAGGCTACAGGTCCTTTTTGTTGATTTGGTTTTTCCATTGGTTTCTTAGAAGCTGTCGGTTGAATTTCCGAATTTTCTTCAGCAGTTATTTCCAAGGGGTATAGTGCATTTACTGGTCTATTGAGAAGTTTCCCGTTGGGCATCTCTACCAATGCGCTGCTTATCACCCCGTCTCTACCTTTTTTTGAGTTCTTTTATCCTTGCCAACTTCTACAAGTCTCGAGGCGTTTCTGGTTCATCTACTAATACAATTTCTTCCTCTCTTAGCTTACGATCTTCTGTGCTTTTGGGATTTACTTGTTCTTTTTGTGTTCTTTCCCTGAGACTCATTAAGTAGTCCCTTTTTCATGCTTCCCAAAATATATCGAGTACCTTAAGCGTCCAACCAGTATTTGATTATTCGTTCCTTTGTATCAAGATTTCCTGGTTTGAATTAGTCCTGGTCGTCATCCACTGTTGGGATGATTAAAAAGGCACTAGAATGTATAAAATCGATTGGGCGTATTATCTTGCAATCATCGGAGTTAGCATAAGTCAACGGCCGGGTATTCAATACACCCTCAATCTCGACGATCAACGTCATGTGTTCTCTTCCCCATAACAGTTTTCTCCCATTAGCTGTTCTCATAGCTTTCTTGGTCAATCCTATATCAGTCGCTCGTAGAGTCCGCTACTCCAAGGAGCTCTCGGTGTTATATTTCCCCAAACCATTCCCTTTTCTGCTAGGAATTCATCTATTCTAATGTGTACTTGCTCCTTCATGGCTTTGAAAACTACTTGGGAATGGCCTGCATTGTCGCTCAGAACTCGTTCCAGATAGCCACGTCGTGAGATGAATCTCCTTAGCACGTGTGGAAAACTTTCAGCTGACAAATTTTCTACAATTTCCAGATGAACTGTTCTTGTTGTGAATAGGACAACCTATCTTTTGGTTACTCCAACATCGATTTTGATGGAGAGGGGGCCAAAATAATCCAATCCAATTTTGGCAAAAATCCTTGAACGTGAAACCGGTGATTCAGGAAGATTGGGCATAGCTGGTAATTTAAATGGCTTAGTTGTCCAAAGTTTGCAGCCCGCACATCTCACCTCCATTCGTCCTTTCGGTATCCAAATTTTGCGCCTCATTTCCGAAAGAACATGCGCTGTTCCAGCGTGATGTAACTTTTCATGTTGTTGTCGTATCAAAAGTTCGGTAACCTTATTATGCCTCGGTGAGTAAATTGGATGTTTGCTTTCCTCGTCTAGTTCCGAATTTTCCAATCGACTTGGTGATCTCCATAGCTTTCTGTCGTGTATTGGTGATGAGAAATGTCATTTTATGAAATTGAAGATGTAGTGGAATAAAATAAAACAAACAAGTGTAGACTAATTGGATTTTTCGAAAGAATTAAACTAAAAATGGAAGAATTTTAGGAAAGTATGAAAGTTATTCCGATGTAACCGTAATATTCTCAATGATTTTTAGACGATTATCTTAAAAACTTAAGCCGAAACAGAAACTAAACAAAATCAGATAACAATCAGCTGAATAGTATGTAATCATAAGCTTTAAATGAATTGGTATAATAAAACAATGAGTAAAAGCTGCGAATTTTGTTTGTTTATGCCATTTCTTGCAATTAAAAACAATAAATGGCCAATTTATATTAAATTAATACAAAACAAACAAAGCCTTGTTGTTCAATGTTTTCATATAAACGTAGCAATCGATCGTCCTTCAACTGTCCAATATCCAACTTCCCATCAAATAAAGCAAGCTGATGTGATGGAATTATTTCTTCCAGCAAAATAACTAATAGAATGATCAGATTCAGAAATCGTAACATAATCTATATCTTTTCCTCAATTCTTTTTTTTTTCTTTTTTAATCCGAATATAGCGTTAATGATAATAAATTGGAAGTAGTAGTAGTAGTAGCAGCAGTAGTAGTCGTCGTAACAGTACTAATTCATACATCAAAAAAAATCGAAAGAAACGTCCTTCCACAATAAAACTTGAAATCCGTTTCTGACATTGCACACGAATGCTCACTATGAATAACTTTTACTTTTTTGGATTATTAAACTGAAATCGCCAAACTGAATTGTTTAATACCAAGAAATTAAGCCAAAATTAAAACATATTTATTGCAAACGAATGAAAGGTACGTAAACATTATTACATGTCTTCTTGTATCCATATGACAGTCAGAAAGAAACTTTATAAAATTATTACCTTTGATCTTTTCCATACAATTCATTAT